>NC_090767.1:27333527-27338527 GCF_036898095.1 Palaemon carinicauda
TCCTCGAATCTTAAAAATCATCTTGAGAGATCAGGAAAAATTAGATGATGATATGCTAGAAAATATTTTCATAGGAAATCAATTGTTTATATTGATTATGAATAAACTAGGTAAATGTATTTATATTTATATTTAAAACGGTTCTCTGCCTCATTGAATTAGGTACCATACTATTTTGATTTAGGGGAAAATATTGTACTGCGCTCAAGGCAACTTTCTACAAGGAGTCATTGAATCACTCATGTTTTATCATGTTGAATATGACATTTATTAGGTTCATATCAGTCTTTGCAACAGTTACTCGTTAATATTCGTCTGAGTAGTTGTTCATCTCCAAAATGTGGAAGTGTTATTTAAAAACCGAAAACCTCTTTAGAAAAGATGTTTTCACATTCCCTCTATTTTTCTCTCATTACCTAACAGTAGCATTACGCATGCAAAATTATTTCATATCATTTACTATGTATCAAAATTCTTGTATTCATACTAAGTGTCTCTGCTTATTATGGAATACTTTTGTTATTTATTACTATTCATAAAGTCGTATATTCTTTATATAATTGTTTGCCATAAAGACACTTGCAATACAATTGCAAATGTTGTTCCTCTGCACTTTAGAAGATATGAAAGGAACAGCCCTGTCTATTTCGTCTATTGCTGTCGCCTTTTCCATTCCCTAAATACCCTCTGGTAACGGAAGGAATCGATAGAGGCCATGAAATCCAGTTTACGAACCCAGTGAAATCTTGAAACAGAAATCTAGAGCTGAAAAGAAGGCCTAAGACACATCTTTCCATTTATGGACGGGAAAGCCGATTGTGGTTTCAGCAAAAGCGATAGGACTTTTAACCATATAATGTTAAATGATTTTCTTTTTATCAGTTCAATGCGAATTTAAAAACGTAGCTAAAGTTTTGATGTATAAGACATCATAGTTTACCTCAGGTTAACTAATTACTTTTTCTATCAAGTTAACATAGAACCACTAACTTTTTGTAATTTTCAATGATTTGGCAACGGAAAGATTTCATATTCTTTGATTATGCTAATATTGTTTTGTGTCTCATTAATAATATTATCATTTTCTCAACGAAAAACACTTGGATGGTATTAGCGAAAATGAGTCAGCAGCCCATGACATAATCGCTTTGTATCTGTCGAATCCATAAAGGATCTAAGTAATTTAATTACTTTGTATCACATTTGAAATTACTTTAAGCAGCCGATTACATTTAACTTCTCAAGACGAAATAAGATTACATTTGATCTTCCTGCAAGAGAATCGAAACCATTGGTTCATTTATTTTCTTTTTACTCCTTATTCTTCCCCTCCTGAGGATAAAGCTGAACTCTGATCTTTTCTTCCTCTCTCGCTATATATATATATATATATATATATATATATATATATATATATATATATATATATATATATATATATATATACATATATATATATATATATATATATATATATATATATATATATATATATATATATATATATATATGTATGTATGTATACATGCTTTTGAATGTACATGTATAAGCTACCATTGAAAAACCATATAGGCATATTATACGGTTATATTTTACCTCTTAAGGAGCAATAATACTTATATAATTTTATATTCATTCATGCAATACAACCGGCCAATTTCTTCTTCCTTTTTGTGAATTGTAAACTTAACTGATTTACAAAATCGACGAGAATTGATTAATTACCTCGTTTGTTATGACATTAGCGAAGGTGGGCTAGCTTTGAGGATTTAGGATCTGTATGATGACGTCAGAAGGGGGTTTTGATTAGAATTCGGGATGAAGCATAATTATTTGATAATGTCGGCATATTAAGGTCAGAGCACAAAAAAAAAAAGAAAAAAAAAAAAAAAAAAAAAAAAAAAAAACAGCCTAATGAGCTACTCTGATTTTTGTCGAAGGATTAGAAGTGATAGACATGCGTACTGTAACAGTTATCAAAATCTCAAAATCTTGAAATCCATATATTTAGATGTGTTCGTTATAAATACATAAAACTTGATTAGGAAAGATTATATGTTTCAGAAAGTTTTAGATTAATGGTTCATGATTCTTCTTCTTCTCCACCGTTATCCCTTCATGGTTGCCTGATGCCTCCTCTCCACTGCTTTCCACCAAAGGCGTCCTCTTCCAGCAAACCTCTTCTCTCCTTATCATCCTTCACCTTATCTCGCCATCTAATCTTCTGCCTCCCTCTTTATCTCCGCTACCCCATGCTAATAGATCCCTTCTATACTGTTCATAGTATGTCATTCATTTCCTGAATCGCTAAATGGTATTGTGTAAATTTGCATTTTTAATTAACACTCGTTTGAAATTGGGTTTGAAAATTAATTAGATTTCTCTCTCTTTTAAGAAGCTCAGAAATGTCTTGGGATTTTCATAGTCGTCCCGAATTCTGTTTACATCTCTGGGTTCCAACTGCGAGTATTTTTATCCCTTGATGTCTCTGCAATATTGTTATTCAGAGGTTGAAGGTGTCTGGTTTCAGTTCCAGTTTCATCAGAAAAGATTATCACCAGAACGTCAGTCGGGCAAGTCCAACCACGGCAGTGGCCTCCCCAGTAAACAGCACAAACTCACGGTACCCGGAAGGAATCGATTTTGAGATTGAAGATTGCGTAAGATTGATAAGAAGAGAAGAAATCGGTCTAGAAATTCTGGGAAGATTCTTTTGCAAATCATTAAGTGATTAAAGATCTTCACATTTCGCTATATTTTATGATATTATTCTTTCCCAAGCTTAAAATGAATACGACTACGAATTCGTCATCGTAGATTGCTCGGAGTTACTGTGGTAAAGGGTACTAATAAGAGTACATACTTTTTATAGTCGATGCTCAGCCGTAAAGTTCTTATTCTGATTCTGTGCTTGCTTTTGGCAGGCATGCTGGATACTTGCGGACTACGAATAGAAAATCATTCTTATCTCTCTTTTTATATTTTGTAAGGGATTCTGGTTGCCAGGGCCCTTTTCTCTACGCGTCTATTCCAGTGCCCGCAGAGAAAAAACTTTCTTGTACATAACCCTATTCTTTGATCTGTCAGAGAAAGAGGCCTCTCCATATGCTAGTAATTACGCTTTTTTTTCTTTTTTTGTATCTCAGAGTTTATTTTTCCTTTTGCTAATACTATTATCTTCTTCAATTTCTGCTCAGGTCCATCAATCATTAATCCAGGGTGTCTCTTCATCAGAGCCTGCAAGAGGCCAAGTGGAAATGGAAGCTTTGATGTGGGTGGCAGTGATGCTAGTTGATTGAGCTCAGTTCCCTTGAGAGAGAGAGAGAGAGAGAGAGAGAGAGAGGGAGAGAGAGAGGAGAGAGAGAGAGAGAGAGAGAGAGAGAGAGAGAATATATTAATATTTTAGTGGCATCACCTCAGAAATAGTTATTGGTTTTTTGTTTTGGTAGTGACTGTGATATTGTTCTTTGCAATTCCTGTAGTTTATGTGATCGCTAATAGAATGAAGACTGGTTTAGATAGCTCTGAAATTTTGAGGTCGTAACAATTTCGGTTTGTATACAAGGTGTAGATTCTCTCTCTCTCTCTCTCTCTCTCTCTCTCTCTCTCTCTCTCTCTCTTTATTAAAATCGGAAACGTGATGGAATTCATCTTATTCGAGGAAGCTCAGAAGTGTCTTGGAATTTTCGGAGTCTCAGAATTTGATTAACATGTCTCGATTCCAACTACGTGTATTTTCTTGCGATTTTTCCTTTTCCTTGATGTCTCTACATTTTTTACATTCGCTGGAGATACTGGAACGTAGGGTTTTTATGTCCTACAAACCTTGCGAAAGACATCTTCTTGTCTGTTAACAATTGATTGTCAAGCAAAGCTCCTATTAATTCCAAGTGACTGACTAATTGTTCAAGAATTACTTATTCAAGCACTTATGAATCAAAGGATAGATTCGAAATAGGTCTATATGAGCTTAATTCCTGGTAGTCCAGAGCATTTTTCAGAGCTGGTGTGACTGTAGCCATTTTCTCAGATTTGGGAAACTTACATTCATTAATGCTTGCATTTGCTATTCTCATTGTTATTTCGGCTGGACTAGAAGAGTTTGTCTCTCCAATTACTTCAGATATTGGCATATTATCGATGGCGCAGTTTGTTTTCTTTGCTCTCTTGATAATCCTGGTGATGTCATCTTGTGTTATGTTGTTAAATCTTATTAATTTTGTTTGTGTCAGGTGTATCATTAATCTGATGTTGAGAGTATTCACAAATGACCTGGTTATATTTTTAATTTTGTTTTCAAAGAATGCTAGAAAATTATTTGCTGGTTCCTGGTTACTGTATCCATCAGGTAGCTTCTTTTCTTTCACATTTCCCATTATACCATTCAGGAGACGATATAACTTATTTATGTCTGTTGCTGCTTCGAGGATCTTTTTCCAATAGTATTCACTTTTTTTTTCTTCTTAGTAGGTAGTTATGTTGACACGTAGCAGGTTGTGTATTCTACCCATGTACTTTCAGTTTTTAACCTATTCCACTTTCTTTCTTTACGTCTTTTTTTTCCCTCTTTTTCGCTAAAGTCTCTCCATCAAACCAAGGAGATTGGCCTTTTACAGTTATAGTCTTTTCCATCAATGGGCACATGGTATCATATTCACTTTTACTCGCTTTATTGTAATTGGTCGTAAGACAGTTAACACACTTAGCTCCCAACAGACGTTGGTCATCATGATCACAGGGAATATTGATAGCACCGTTCACTTTCTTTGTAACTTCTTCAATAAATACAGTAGGAGAAAAATTTTATTTATGTCCTATGTTTATTTTCTTTACTATTGCATGTTTCTGTACAGGTAGACTAAACGTAAGAAGTTTGTACATTTCTCTTCAACATTTATATCACATCCAATATTATTTATGTCATCATTCAAAACTAGGTTCAACGTTTTCCCAGCCGATATTATTCACTAGTCGATATGTTTTCTAGTAACTCACTAAAT
>NC_090767.1:27343527-27351199 GCF_036898095.1 Palaemon carinicauda
GAAATTGTCTCTGATTATGATACCAGTATCAGCACTACATTTATGCTCATTACAGTGTAACATTTCTGAAGAAATTTCAGAATTCATAGTGAATGTTTATTTAGCTGTAACATGAATCTCCGTATTTTTGCCTCGTGTGACTTTTTCCTTCATTTATTTTACATTTCGTTCATTTGGCCTTTTATTTTTTTTAGTGTTCAAATTTTTACGTTTTTTTCTTCAGGATTATTAGCTGTTGCCTCCAACCTTCCATTTGATTGGTTGAAGAATTCTGTGAAAGTTGTTTTGTAACTTTACTCCTTTTACCTGGTGAATTCAATGACGAAGTTTGACTCGTACTTTATTTAATTCTTTTTCAGTTGTTTTAATTCTTTCATTCTAATTTGTTTCGAGAATCGTTGTCCTGTCTGATCTTCAGCTGCTGATTCTCATCTTAATTTGTCGGGAAAGAACTCACGGTTTATTTAATTTCTTATTCCTGATATAGATATTAATCTGGCATCCGGTAACCTACCTCTTAAAGTAGGGATAAAAAAAAAAAGAAGACAGTTACTAAGGTTCCATTTATGAAAGATCAACAAAATTACGCCAATTTTAAACAATGTTGACATTTTAACTTCCCAAATCTAAAGTACTCATTTTAAAATCGGTATATAATAAATTCCCATTTCTTAAGAAGAAAATCTTCCACTACCAAAAGAAACAAAAATTTGTTTGCAACGTCTGGTTCAATAATGGTCTCTGTCTCGGCAGAATATTCCGGATGGCGGCAGAAATTGAATGCGTGACCTGAGAGCTTGTGTAGCTAAAGCTCGTAACTGGCAAGAAAAACAGACGAGAGTTTGAGTTTGGGGTTTTGCGGTACTTTTGCCTTATTCTCGATCGGGGAGGAGGTCGGGGAAAACAAGAAACTCGCTACAAAGCGATATTTGTGGAGACTTATTCTGCCTATTTGTTTTTCAGTTTACTCCAGGATTTGGAATGTGATATATATATATATATATATATATATATATATATATATATATATATATATATATATATATATATATATATATATATATATATATATATATCATCATCATCATTATCTGGTGCTGGGCCAGGTCAGACATGTTCTTTCACACGCATATGTAAGTTTGCTTTTGTATCATTATTCTTTCCACAGCTCTTTTGAGTTGTATGTAGTTGATGTGCTAAGGCTTTAGTAAGGCTCCAGGTTTCCAATGAATAAGTTATTACTGGTAGGACCATGTAACTAAATCCTTTTTTTTTTATAGAGAGAAATGACATTTTATTTTCTGTAATATATTGTTTGACTTGTGATTTAAAGAGAAGTTTTTTTTTGGTAAAAATATATCTATTTTTCCCCATATGAAAATGAAAATCTATTGTTAAGAAACAAAATAATTTCTCCACAACACATCAGTATTTGCTATATTGTCAAGTAACCAAACCAATGTGACTGGGTTGCAATTGACAGTCAGTTGCAACATTCATAGCTCTCAGGGAGGTCTAATGATTGTTCTAATGGCATCAATTACTATGGAATGGATTCCAAAGGTCTTATGCGGAAAGCTAGTGTTAGATTATACAGTAGTCCTTGTATGTCTATGAAGATATACATTATACACCTAGTTGATATTTGTAATAGTTTGACATGTCGAACTATGAAATCTCGTATTGGATGTATATTCAGCTACAGTCTTGTCAGCTTGATTAATCATCTATATTCAGATATTACTAATAATTATAATTTTGTTACACCAAATGGCCATGTTTATTTTTCATCGAAAATATGCTAAGGTATCAATTCACCAAAGTGTAACTATAATTTTATAATTGTATTACTGTATCATCATTGGTGTATTTATTTCCTGTTTTTTGTATACATACACAAACACACACATTTATATACTGTATATTATATTACATTATATATCATATTATATTAGATATATGTATGTATATATATATATATATATATGTATGTATATATATATATATATATATGTATATATATATATATATATACACACACATATATATATATATATATATATAATATTTCCATATATATTTAATTACCACCCAGGCAATTAGCTCAAATTTGTTAGTTATGATGAATAGTTCTGGGGTAATTTAGTGTAGTCAGGCAGCCAATGTTTTTTCTTTTTTTTTTTTTTTTTTTTAGTATTGATATTACCTTAGTCACATCTCTTTTATATATAATTAGGTCGTATTATAAGCTAACATCTTCCTTTAGCTACCCTTTCTTCATGTAAATTTCAAATTTCTTTATTATCATTATTATTATTATTATTATTATTATTATTATTATTATTATTATTATTATTATTATTATTATTATTATTATTATTATTATTATTATTATTAATGCTAAGCTACAAGATTAAATATTATCTTTTTTATAATATAGTCCTTTAATGGAAATGAAATTTTCACCACTATTACTTGAGAGACGCCATTCTACCCCAATTCACTTAATCCTAACTAAATTTACACCATCCTAAAGTCATTATCTCCTGCTGAAGTCGTCCTTGTTAATTGGGTTATCTCCACTCGCCTTGTGTTCCTCGGAAATCAGACTCTTGCTTCCTAGGGTCATCTTGTGTTTGCTTCCCGAATCCTTCTCTTCTCTGTACCATAACTTTTGATGTTGGATTTCATAGGTTATTGTCAGGGTCATATGATGAATAGTTGTTATGCATCAGTTTTTTTTTTTTTTTTTTTTTTGAAAAACTTAAAAAAAAAAATTCTTTTATAAGTAGATCTTTTTGTTTGTTTTTTGCAATGCCAACAAAATTGGTAATGATTATAAGAAAAAATTAAGGTCTTATCAAACCCTTTGCAATTCATAAATTTATATTCCCTACTATAATTCATGGGTTGGTATATTCTTTCTATATTATGAATGAAATTGTAAAAAATTTTCTAAAAAAGGTTAATTAAATGCGTTTCATCGGTAAGTCGCTTCCCTTATAAGGGGATGACCCCAGAAAAATCAAGTGACTCTATTCATACTTATTATTATTATTATTATTATTATTATTATTATTATTATTATTATTATTATTATTATTATTATTATTATTATTACTAGCCAAGCTACAACCCTAATTGGAAAAACAAGATGCTATAAGCCCAAGGGCTCTAACAGGGAAAAATAGCCCAGTGAGAAAAGAAAATAAGGAAATAAATAAATGATGAGAAAAAATTAACAATATATCTTTCTAAAAACAGTAACAACGTCAAAACAGATATGTCCTATATAAACTATTAACAACGTCAAAAACAGATATATCATATATAAACAATAAAAAGACTCATGTCAGCCTGGTCTACATAAAAACATTTGCTCCAACTTTAAACTTTTGAAGTTCTACTGATTCAACTACCCGATTAGGAAGATCATTCCACAACTTGGTAACAGCTGGAATAAAACTTCTAGAATATTGTGTAGTATTGAGCCTCATGATGGAGAAGGCCTGACTATTAGAATTAACTGCCTGCCTAGTATTACGAACAGGATAGAATTGTCCCGGGAGATCTGAATGTAAAGGATGGTCAGAGTTATGAAAAATCTTATGCAATATGCATAATAAACTAATTGAACGACGGTGCCAAAGATTAATATCTAGATCAGGAATAAGAAATTTAATAGACCGTAAGCTTCTGTCCAAAAAATTAAGATGAGAATCAGCAGCTGAACACCAGAGAGGAGAACAATACTCAAAACAAGGTAAAATGAAAGAATTAAAACACTTCTTCAGGATAGATTGATCAACGAAAATCTTGTAAGACTTTCTCAATAAGCCAATTGTTTGTGCAATTGAAGAAGACACAGACCTAATGTGTTTCTCAAAAGTAAATTTTCTGTCGAGAATCACACCTAAAGTTTCAAAAGAGTCATATAAATTTAAAGAAACATTATCAATACCTACTTGCAATCATACTTTGAGCTTTGCTGAATCTTGGATGATAGGTACAGTGTGTTCAGCTATATACTACATCTACGCCAGGGCATCAGTCACCTCTACCACTACAGAGTTATGTTGTCTTTTGACTGGCCAGATAGTACTACATTGCATCCTTCTCTCTGGTTACGGTTCATTTTCTCTTTGCCTACACACTCACACACCGAATAATCTGGCCTATTCTTTACATATTCTCCTCTGTCCTCATATAACTGACAACGCCGAGATTAACAAACAATTCTTCGTACTGCATTGTAATTGTTCAGTGGCCACTTTCCTCTTTGTAAGGGTAGAAGAGACTCTTTATGGTAAGCAGCTCTTCTAGGAGAGGGACACTCCAAAATCAAACCATTGTTCTCTAATCTTGGGTAGTGCCATAGCCTCTGTACCATGGTCTTCCACTGTCTTGGGTTAGAGTTCTCTTGCTTGAAAGTATACTCGGGCACACTGTTCTATCTTATATCTTATTTCTCTTCCTCTTGTTTTGTTAAACTTTTTATAGTTTATAAAGTGATATTTATTTTGATGTTGCTCTTCTTGAAATATTTTGTTTTTCCATGTTTCCTTTCCTCTCTGGACTATTTTCCCTGTTGGAGCCCCTTGGCTTATAGCATCCAGCTTTTCCAGCTAGGGTTGTAGCTTAGGAAGTAATAATAATAATAATAATAATAATAATAATAATAATAATAATAATAATAATAATACAGAAAGCTAATCATCAGTGCTTCAACAATCCTGAGTAGGCTATACCGAGCTCTTAACGTCTATTTTGTTCACTTGATATTCAATATCCTTTTTCCATTAACTCTATCCTGCCCTTGTCAGTCTTTTAGTCCTACTTCCTCACACTCAAGTTATTCTTCCTTTTCTGCCTCCTATCTTCCACTAATCTCTCTACATGACCAAACCCTCCAAGCATTAGTGCATGACCTATTTTCATTAAAACCCTTTATAAATGATGTTTTTTTTTTTTTTTGTTTTTTTTTTTGTGAGATAGAAATTTGTACATGCATGACGAAAGCTATTTTTCTTCATTATAACTCTGCCTTTTTTTATCAAGTTAAGCATTATTAATAAAACATTAATTGCCTTTTTTGTATCAAGTTAAGCATTATTAATAAAACATTAAATTATTATGCTAAAATGTGAGGGTAATACCATATTCAGGAAAAAGAATAATAGAGCGAAGGCAAACAGTCCGTCACTGAAAAGTTACTCATAGATTGAATTTCTTTTTATGTCTCCTGTGTTACCTCCGTAGATGCAGAGACCTTCGCGTTCATTAAATAAACTTTTCTGCCCTCATTTTTGCAACATATTTGTATTACTGAAACCAGATGGTTGATAATAGAGAATACACAACGATCTCTTCACCTAATTTGGTATATTTTTTATGGTTTTCTGGCTTCTTTATAATTTTGGTTTGATTTAGGAATTCGGGGCCATACGGCTTGGCGCTGGGCCCTCAGCACCATTGCCTAACGTATAGCTACATAGTTTCTCCCCTGTGCCTCGGGTAAAGGGAAAAGGGAGTGGTCATACCCTGGTAAGAGTGGGCTACCCCCGAGAGGTACACTCTGAAACCACAATACCTCAAAAATTGCTGAAATTTTCGTGTTGTGGTTAGGAAAGGGGGAGGGGGTTGGAAGGGTTAAATCTGTGTGTGCGTGTGTACATATCTCTCTATATATTTGGCCGTCATTCTCGATGGGTCGCGTATACTAGCGATTCATAATCCATGTGGAATAATATGAAAATTTCCTGATGATATTTTCTATCCTCTGTTTAGGTCGACCCCATCGGTGTTTGCTGAGGCTGATTAATCGTCTCCGAGTCTCTCCCATTGTATCTGGCCCTCTACTTTCCTTCGATCTCGCCTTAATTAAGAATCTTCCAAGAGCCAGTAATTCTCTCTCTTCTTGTTTCATTGGGTGAAATTTGGAGTATTGCAGGAAGGAAGGATTAGGCATCTTTCTTTTGCTTGCTTAGGTTTTATGGCTTTCATGTATGTTTTCGTTTATGGAGATGACGTGGCTTTGATTTATTTAATTTCCTAAGTTTTTTTTTTTTTATTGTATTCCATCTCTTAGTATAGATTAAAAGGAGATAGAATAGATCCCCTTATTATATTTAAGAAAAAATTCATTATTGGATAACCTAGCATATTGCCCAAGTACTTTTTATGATTAGTAATGATATGAATCGAAATGTAAGTGTATTTCTCTCTCTCTCTCTCTCTCCTCTCTCTCTCTCTCTCTCTCTCTCTCAATAACATTAGTGCCATTTTTCCTTCACGAATTCGTTACATACTAACAAATCAATGCGACTTTAATAACAATACCAGCTACCCACTGCCTGTTATTACCGACTTGGATTTACTTTTTATGTTTTGAGGTTGAGCCGGGGCTTTGAAGTTTCAGGGAAATTTATGCTAGGAACGAATTGGTCTTGGGCTTCCAACAAATGATGTGGTTTATATGGTAGTTTGGCTTTTGGTGAGTAAACTCTGGACCCAAATGCTATTGCGCGAATCAATAATCACTTTAGATAACACACATCTATACATTGTGAGTCTCCAATGAGTTTATTGCTCAACGTTTGAGTTAGCTTACTTGTATTTCGAACTCCAAAGCGTATCTTGGCTAATATATATATATATATATATATATATATATTTACCAAACAGTAGAGGTTATTACTTTACGTTTTGTTAGTTTTTATTGGAAATATATTAGGATATTTACATTGTATATACTATATATATATATATATATAAATATATATATATATATATATATATGTGTGTGTGTGTGTGTGTGTGTGTGTGCGCGCACGCGCCTGTGCATATTAGTATCTTATTGAAACTAACAATTGTAAGTCAATTCAACGTGTAACGCATATCCAAGATAAGAAGCTGAAAACTTAGGGCACTACTCTAGTAATACCCCTTTAATGTTTGTGTTCAATCAATATAATTCTCTTATATATATATATATATATATATATAAATAAATATATATATATATATATATATACACTGTATATATATAAATATATATATACATATAGATGTATATGTGCATATATATATATATATATATACTGTATATATATAAATATATATATACATATAGATGTATATGTACATATATACAGTATATATATATATATATATATATACATATATATATATATACATATATACAGTATATATATATATATATATGTATATATATATATATATTTAATAATATATATGTATATATATATATATATATTTATCTATATATATATATATATATATATATATAAGAGAATTATATATATTTAACACAAACTTATGATTGTTAGATTAATAGTACATATTAAAGGGGTATTACTAGAGTACTGCCTTAAGAGATATATTATCACCATATATGATTTATGATAAGAAGAAATTCGCATATCGGAACAGCAAGTTCCCACAGACTAATGTAGGGCCAAGCTGAGTGAAAAACCATGTTTATCTCACTTTTTCCATTAGATTTTGTGAGAGAGAGAGAGAGAGAGAGAGAGAGAGAGAGAGAGAGAGAGGAGGGGGGGGGGGGAGAGAGAGAGAACAAGCATATTAGGTATTTTATCCATATGATCATATTGAAAGATTGATTAGGTTGCCTAGCGTCGCAACTACAAAG
>NC_090767.1:27351699-27381699 GCF_036898095.1 Palaemon carinicauda
AGACATAGAAACAATTTTTGCGTCATATTGAGTTGGTATAGAATTCGAGCCCTATACATAGTATAATCAAAATCATGAATAATATTGTATCTAACCCATTTCAGAATTCTGCGATAAAGGGGTAAAAATGGGTAATTTTCACTTTTTTGACTTTTCTCGACTGAAATACATATCTGGTTGCCAGACATAGAAACAATTTTTGCGTCACATTGAGTTGGTATAGAATTTGATCCCCATACATAGTATAATCAAAATCATGAATAATATTGTATCTAACCCATTTCAGAATTCTGCAATAGAGGGGTAAAAATGGGTAAATTTCACTTTTTTTACTTTTCTCGACTGAAATACATATCTGGTTGCCAGACATAGAAACAATTTTTGCGTCACATTGAGTTGGTATAGAATTTGACCCCCTAACATATTATAATCAGAATCATGAATAATATTGTATCTAACCCATTTCAGAATTCTACGATATTGGTGTAAAAATGGGTAAATTTCACTTTTTTTACTTTTCTCGACTGAAATACATATCTGGTTACCAGACATAGAAACAATTTTTGCGTCACATTGAGTTGGTATAGAATTTGAGCCCCATACATGGTATAATCAGAATCATGAATAATATTGTATCTAACCCATTTCAGAATTCTGCGATAGAGGGGTAAAAATGGGTAAATTTCACTTTTTTGACTTTTTTCGACTGAAATACATAGCTGGTTGCCAGACATAGAAACAATTTTTGCGTCACATTGAGTTGGTATAGAAATCGAGCCCCATACATAGTATAATCAAAATCATGAATAATATTGTATCTAACCCATTTTAGAAATCTGCGATAGAGGGGTAAAAATGGGTAAATTTCACTTATTTTACTTTTCTCGACTGAAATACATATCTGGTTGCCAGACATAGAAACAATTTTTGCGTCACATTGAGTTGGTATGGAATTTCATCCCCATACATAGTATAATCAAAATCATGAATAATATTGTATCTAACCCATTTCAGAATTCCTCGATAGAGGGGTAAAAATGGGTAAATTTCACTTTTTTTACTTTTCTCGACTGAAATACATATCTGGTTGCCAGACATAGAAACAATTTTTGCGTCACATTGAGTTGGTATAGAATTTGATCCCCATACATAGTATAATCAAAATCATGAATAATATTGTATCTTACCCATTTCAGAATTCTGCGATAGAGGGGTAAAAATGGGTAAATTTCACTTTTTTTACTTTTCTCGACTTAAATACATATCTGGTTGCCAGACATAGAAACAATTTTTGCGTCACATTGAGTTGGTATAGAATTTGACCCCCTAACATATTATAATCAGAATCATAAATAATATTGTATCTAACCCATTTCAGAATTCTACGATATTGGTGTAAAAATGGGTAAATTTCACTTTTTTTTACTTTTCTCGACTGAAATACATATCTGGTTGCCAGACATAGAAACAATTTTTGCGTCACATTGAGTTGGTATAGAATTTGAGCCCCATACATGGTATAATCAGAATCATGAATAATATTGTATCTAACCCATTTCAGAATTCTGCGATAGAGGGGTAAAAATTTGTAAATTTCACTTTTTTGACTTTTTTCGACTGAAATACATAGCTGGTTGCCAGACATAGAAACAATTTTTGCGTCACATTGAGTTGGTATAGAAATCGAGCCCCATACATAGTATAATCAAAATCATGAATAATATTGTATCTAACCCATTTTAGAAATCTGCGATAGAGGGGTAAAAATGGGTAAATTTCACTTATTTTACTTTTCTCGACTGAAATACATATCTGGTTGCCAGACATAGAAACAATTTTTGCGTCACATTGAGTTGGTATGGAATTTGATCCCCATACATAGTATAATCAAAATCATTAATAATATTGTATCTAACCCATTTCAGAATTCCTCGATAGAGGGGTAAAAATGGGTAAATTTCACTTTTTTTACTTTTCTCGACTGAAATACATATCTGGTTGCCAGACATAGAAACAATTTTTGCGTCACATTGAGTTGGTATAGAATTTGATCCCCATACATAGTATAATCAAAATCATGAATAATATTGTATCTAACCCATTTCAGAATTCTGCAATAGAGGGGTAAAAATGGGTAAATTTCACTTTTTTTACTTTTCTCGACTGAAATACATATCTGGTTGCCAGACATAGAAACAATTTTTGCGTCATATTGAGTTGGTATAGAATTCGAGCCCTATACATAGTATAATCAAAATCATGAATAATATTGTATCTAACCCATTTCAGAATTCTGCGATAAAGGGGTAAAAATGGGTAATTTTCACTTTTTTGACTTTTCTCGACTGAAATACATATCTGGTTGCCAGACATAGAAACAATTTTTGCGTCACATTGAGTTGGTATAGAATTTGATCCCCATACATAGTATAATCAAAATCATGAATAATATTGTATCTAACCCATTTCAGAATTCTGCAATAGAGGGGTAAAAATGGGTAAATTTCACTTTTTTTACTTTTCTCGACTGAAATACATATCTGGTTGCCAGACATAGAAACAATTTTTGCGTCACATTGAGTTGGTATAGAATTTGACCCCCTAACATATTATAATCAGAATCATGAATAATATTGTATCTAACCCATTTCAGAATTCTACGATATTGGTGTAAAAATGGGTAAATTTCACTTTTTTTACTTTTCTCGACTGAAATACATATCTGGTTACCAGACATAGAAACAATTTTTGCGTCACATTGAGTTGGTATAGAATTTGAGCCCCATACATGGTATAATCAGAATCATGAATAATATTGTATCTAACCCATTTCAGGATTCTGCGATAGAGGGGTAAAAATGGGTAAATTTCACTTTTTTGACTTTTTTCGACTGAAATACATAGCTGGTTGCCAGACATAGAAACAATTTTTGCGTCACATTGAGTTGGTATAGAAATCGAGCCCCATACATAGTATAATCAAAATCATGAATAATATTGTATCTAACCCATTTTAGAAATCTGCGATAGAGGGGTAAAAATGGGTAAATTTCACTTATTTTACTTTTCTCGACTGAAATACATATCTGGTTGCCAGACATAGAAACAATTTTTGCGTCACATTGAGTTGGTATGGAATTTCATCCCCATACATAGTATAATCAAAATCATGAATAATATTGTATCTAACCCATTTCAGAATTCCTCGATAGAGGGGTAAAAATGGGTAAATTTCACTTTTTTGACTTTTCTCGACTGAAATACATATCTGGTTGCCAGACATAGAAACAATTTTTGCGTCACATTGAGTTGGTATAGAATTTGATCCCCATACATAGTATAATCAAAATCATGAATAATATTGTATCTTACCCATTTCAGAATTCTGCGATAGAGGGGTAAAAATGGGTAAATTTCACTTTTTTTACTTTTCTCGACTTAAATACATATCTGGTTGCCAGACATAGAAACAATTTTTGCGTCACATTGAGTTGGTATAGAATTTGACCCCCTAACATATTATAATCAGAATCATAAATAATATTGTATCTAACCCATTTCAGAATTCTACGATATTGGTGTAAAAATGGGTAAATTTCACTTTTTTTTACTTTTCTCGACTGAAATACATATCTGGTTGCCAGACATAGAAACAATTTTTGCGTCACATTGAGTTGGTATAGAATTTGAGCCCCATACATGGTATAATCAGAATCATGAATAATATTGTATCTAACCCATTTCAGAATTCTGCGATAGAGGGGTAAAAATTTGTAAATTTCACTTTTTTGACTTTTTTCGACTGAAATACATAGCTGGTTGCCAGACATAGAAACAATTTTTGCGTCACATTGAGTTGGTATAGAAATCGAGCCCCATACATAGTATAATCAAAATCATGAATAATATTGTATCTAACCCATTTTAGAAATCTGCGATAGAGGGGTAAAAATGGGTAAATTTCACTTATTTTACTTTTCTCGACTGAAATACATATCTGGTTGCCAGACATAGAAACAATTTTTGCGTCACATTGAGTTGGTATGGAATTTGATCCCCATACATAGTATAATCAAAATCATTAATAATATTGTATCTAACCCATTTCAGAATTCCTCGATAGAGGGGTAAAAATGGGTAAATTTCACTTTTTTTACTTTTCTCGACTGAAATACATATCTGGTTGCCAGACATAGAAACAATTTTTGCGTCACATTGAGTTGGTATAGAATTTGATCCCCATACATAGTATAATCAAAATCATGAATAATATTGTATCTAACCCATTTCAGAATTCTGCGATAGAGGGGTAAAAATGGGTAAATTTCACTTTTTTTTACTTTTCTCGACTGAAATACATATCTGGTTGCCAGACATAGAAACAATTTTTGCGTCACATTGAGTTGGTATAGAATTTGATCCCCATACATAATATAATCAGAATCATGAATAATATTGTATCTAACCCATTTCAGAAATCTGCGATAGAGGGGTAAAAATGGGTAATTTTCAATATTAATCTCACCCGATAATCATGTAGCTGTCAACTCTGTTGCCGACAGAAATCTACGGTCGGGATACGCCAGCGATCGCTATACAGGTGGGGGTGAACACCACAGCGCCATTTGTGGACAGGTACTCCAGTACTTCTTGTCAACACCACCTCAATTTTTCCTCTGTCGTGCCTCTGGCTAGACCTACATGGATACGCTGTTGATTCTGGAGTTTTTGCTCACGATTTGGTGATGTATTTGCTCTAGAGTTTAGCTTTCGCTATTCAGGAAGTTTTATCATTAGCTTAGCTAGCTTTTGGAATTAATTTGATTAATTATGGTGACGAAGAGAGTATGAACTCTCTTTCACTTTTAAATGGCCGACCCTTCCCTTAGACGGAAGTGTTGGTGTCTAAGAGAGTATAGACTCTCTTTCTTAATTTTGCTTAACAAAAGTTATAGATTTATTTTATATCTCTCCGCCTTTTATAGGCCTCTTCGATTAACTTCCTTTTATTAGAAACTTATTAAAATTAATTTTTATATTTGTCTATATTCGACCTTTCCTAATAGTAGGCGGTCTTTTCTTGGTACCGAAGTTAATTAACATTGAGCCCGTCATTTCGTTTTTACCTGTTAACATATTATGCTATTTTAATGTTTTTGAAAGAATTTCTTTGATAGTCTCGTACTGTTTTCAAAGTTGAACTAACGTTTTGTTTTGTCTCTGCAGTTGTTGACGTTCAGACCGTTCAACTTGCGCTCTATCGTTACGATAGAGAGAGAATTTTCACGGTGTCACGTTGCAGTAAGAGTAAACCGATTCTAGCGTTTTGTTCATTCTTTCTTAGCTTAATGGTTTTAATTCTAATAAAGGAACTTTTTATTTGGGAAATCTTTCAGTTTTTTTTTTTCCTTTAACAATAATATGTTTTAACGATATATATGATTGGGCTCATCTCTCAGGTTCTAAGTCAAGAGAGAGAGAGAGAGAGATAGAGACGGAGGGAGAGAGAGGAGGATAAACGTTTCGTTCAAGCGAGTAACGTTGTTATCGTTTTTGCTCTTCTCCCTAGTCTCTTTAGGGGAAGAAGGTAAACGTTTCTAGAGTTTTATTCTTGTTCTCAAGCTTTATGCGGTGAGAGATTTTAAACGTAGTTTATTTGATCGAGTGTTTAGTCTCTTTCCAGCCACTGAATTATTTATCTTTCATTATATTTTTCTGTTACATTGTAATTCTGTTTTCGCAATTACTAACTTTTAAGGAAGGATAGAATTGCGTGTTTCAGGTACAAACCACTTAAAGTTTCGAGTTCAGTGAAATAAGTGCAAACAGAAAATCAAAAGTGATAAAGTGATAAGCGCAAAGTGTTATAGTGTTGCGTTCGAGGGTTCGTCTGTTCGTGCCAGTTGTTCGCCTAGTCTGGGACCTCTTACAAGCTCCCAAGCCCAGGGGAGAAGTAATGTCGAAGGACTTATGGGTTCAGCAGGCCTTGATCGACGAACAGACGTTTCCCTCCGTGGTTTCGGGTGTAACCAACTCACGTAGACGACGTGATCACCCCACCCACACAAAGACGAGAGAGCCCTTTTATTCCTCGTCTGCGGAAGAAGTTTCTCGCAGAAACCATGGACCAAATCTTGCAGCTTTTAAGTGCAAGTCGGTCCCTTCCGCGCAAGTCCAACTCCTAGGTGATGCCATTAGCACTGGGTCAGTTCGGACTTGCTGCAGTACGACAACTGCACACCTCCCAGAGAGGCAAGGTGGTATCGCAACAGGCAGTAGCTCCGTCTGTTGCCGCACCAGCTGTTTTAGACCCTCAGTCTCAACGGACAGTAGCTCCGTTTGTTGTTGTCTTTCTTAAACTCTAGTGGTCTATGCTGCAGACAATGCAGTCTCAGCTTGCGGTGTTGATGCAGGAGTTTCAGGCAGAGAAGGTTAACACACCTCCTCCTGCGAGCGCTCCTCCACCTCTACGCAGTCCAGCCTGCCAGACGTATGATGTTGAGGTTCCTCAAGCTACCTCCATGCGTGAGCTGCCGCATTGGGAGTTGCCAGATACCAGCTCTGTGCAGCAACCTCCACTTTCCTTGAGGCAGGAGCCTCTTGCCACGCGGCAACCTCCTCAACACTTGAGGCAGGAGCCTTATGCTTTGCAGCAACCTCCTCTACCCTTGAGGTAGGAGCCTCATGCGTTGCGACTACCTCCTCCATCCTCGAGGCAGCAACCTCTTGCGGTGCGACAACCTCCACCATCCTCGAGGCAGCAACCTCAACTCCACCTCTGCGCAGTCCACCCTGCCAGACGTATGATGTTGAGGTTCCTCAACCTACCTCCACGCGTGAGCTGCCGCATTGGGAGTTGCCAGATACCAGCGCTATGCAGCAACCTCTTGCGTTGCGGCAACCTCCACCATCCTTGAGGCAGCAACCTCAACTCTTGCGGCAGCCACCTCCACTCTTGAGGCAAGAGCCTCAACTCTTGAGGAACCTCATGCTATGAGGCAGCCGCCTCAACGCATGCAGCAACTGCATTCTTCACAGCATGAGCCTCTCTCTGCGCAGCTACCTCCTCAACCCTTGAGGCAGACGCAACTCTTGAGGCAGGAACCTCACAGGAGCCTCATGCTATGCGGCATCCTCCTCAAACCATGAGGCAGGAGCCTCATGCTATGCGGCATCCTCCTCAACCCATGAGGCAGGAGCCTCATGCTATGCGACATCCTCCTCTACCCATGAGGCAGCCTCATGCTATGCGGCATCCTCCTCAACCCATGAGGCAGGAGCCTCATACTATGCGGCATCCTCCTCAACCCATGAGGCAGGAGTCTCATGCTATGAAGAGCCTCATGCTATGCGGCATCCTCCTCAAACCATGAGGCAGGAGCCTCATGCTATGCGGCAACCGCCTCAACCCATGAGGCAGGAGCCTCATACTATGCGGCATCCTCCTCAACGCATGCGGCATAAGCCTCTTCCCTTGCAGCTTGAGCCTCATCCCATGCAGCATGAGCCTCATACCATGCAGCATGAGCCTCATCCCATGCAGCATGAGCCTCATCCCATGCAGCATAAGCCGCACGCCATGCAACATGCTCTGCTTACCTTACAGCATGCTCTACATACAGCATGCTCTGCATACCTTACCGCATGCTTCTCAGTCACACATCTTTGGTTGTTGCCAACTCACTAGACTGTCAAGCAGTTTCATAACGTTGCCTTCTAGTCTGCTGCTTTTGCACCAGTGAAACCCTCACTGAGAGAACTTAGCTTTTCTCGGATATGGTTCCTGTAGATGAGAAAGTGCTATTCTCCCTCCTTCTGATATTCCCTTGAGGACTCTGTCATTTGGAGAGGAGCCTTTAGCTGCGTAGCCTCCTATGGACTTTTATTTAAGCATAACATGCTTCCAGGGAAGGTAATGGTTCCACTTCAGTCGCTAACCCCGTCTGTTACCACACCTGCTCCCATAGACCTTGAGCTGTGTTGCAAGACATGCAGTCCAAGCTTAGTCCTTGTTAGAGGATTTTTTGTTTACGGAGTCAGTGTGTCACTGGGAAGACGTTCAACAACCAGCAGAAGTGACTTGTTGTGACGCAGTGCGGCGACCTCAGCAACCCGATAAGGAGTTGTCTGTACGACCCAGACAGTCTAGACAGCTTCGGGTTGTCACTGTACTTCCTCGCTTCCCCATGGTTGACAGTTCACAGACTGTGCAGCAGTACCATGATCTTGTGTCCGGCTCCGTCAGACGACTAGCTTTTAAGAGCTCCCACAAGTCGTCGCTGTCTGGAGATTCTCAGATGGACTATGGATCTGACCAAGGAACTGGGCCTCCTGGTCAATTTTGAGGAGTCCCAGCTCGTCCCATCCCAGACCATTGTCTACCTGGGTATGGATCTTCAGAGTCGAGCTTTTCGGGCTTTTCCGTCGGCCCCAAAGATCTACTAAGCCCTAGTTTGCATCCAGAGCATGCTGAGAAGGAACCGATGCTCAGTCAGGTAGTGGATGAGTCTAACAGGGACACTTTCATCGCTGGCCCTGTTCATCGAGTTAGGGAGACCCCACCTCCGCCCCCTTCAGTATCATCTAGCGGCTCACTGGATAAAGGACATGACGCTAGAGACGATCTCAGTTCCTGTTTCCGAAGAGAGGAGGTCTTCTCTCACGTGGTGAAAGAACAGCTTTCTTCTCAAGGAAGTCTACCTTTGACTGTTCAGAAACCCGACCGCCGTCTCTTCTCTGACGCATCAGACACGGGCTGGGGTGCGACTTTGGACGGACAGGAATGCTCGGGAACATGGAATCAGGAGCTAAGGACACTTCACATCTTTTGCAAGGAGCTGTTGGCGGTTCATCTGGCCTTGATAAACTTCAAGTCCCTCCAGCTTAACAAGGTGGTGGAGGTGGACTCTGACAACACCACAGCCTTGGCTTACATCTCCAAGCAGGGAGGGACTCATTCGTGGAAGTTGTTCTAGATCGCAAGGGACCTCCTCATCTGGTTAAAAGATCGAAAGCTCACGCTGGTAACGAGGTTCATTCAGGGCGATATGAATGTCATGGCAGATCGCCTTAGCCGGAAGGGTCAGGTCATCCCCACAGAGTGGACCCTTCACAAGAATGTTTGCAGCAGACTTTGGGCCCTGTGGGGTCAGCCAACCATAGATCTGTTCGCTACCTCGATAACCTAGAGGCTCCCGTTGTATTGTTCTCCGATTCCAGACCCAGCAGCAGTTCACGTGGATGCTTTTCTGCTGGATTGGTCCCATCTCGACCTGTATGCATTCCCGCCGTTCAAGATTGTCAACAGGGTACTTCAGAAGTTCGCCTCTCGCAAAGGGACACGGCTGACGTTGGTTGGCTCCGCTCTGGCCCGCGAGAGAATGGTTCATAGAGGTACTGCAATGGCTGGTCGACATTCCCAGGACTCTTCCTCTAGGAGTGGACCTTCTACGTCTACCTCACGTAAAGAAGGTACATCCAAACCTCCACGCTCTTCGTCTGACTGCCTTCAGTCTTTCGAAAGACTCTCAAGAGCTAGGGGCTTTTCGAAGGAGGCAGCCAGAGCGATTGCCAGAGCAAGGAGGACATCCACTCTCAGAGTCTATCAGTCTAAAGGGGAAGTCTTCCGAAGCTGGTACAAGGCCAATGCAGTTTCCTCATCCAGTACCACTGTAACCCAGATTGCTGACTTCCTGTTACATCTAAGGAACGTAAGATCCCTTTCAGCTCCTACGATTAAGGGTTACAGAAGTATGTTGGCAGCGGTTTTCCGCCACAGAGGCTTGGATCTTTCCACCAACAAAGATCTACAGGACCTCCTTAGGTCTTTTAAGACCTCAAAGGAACGTCGGTTGTCCACTCCAGGCTGGAATCTAGACGTGGTCCTAAGGTTCCTTATGTCATCAAGATTTGAACCTCTCCAATCAGCCTCTTTTAAGGACCTCACATTGAAAACTCTTTTCCTCGTGTGCTTGACAACAGCTAAAAGAGTAAGTGAGATCCACGCCTTCAGCAGGAACATAGTTTTCACATCTGAAACGGCTACATGTTCCTTGCAGCTCGGTTTTTTGCTAAAACGAGCTTCCTTCACGTCCTTGGCCTAAGTCGTTCGAGATCCCAAGCCTGTCCAACTTGGTGGGGGACGAACTGGAGAGAGTACTTTGCCCAGTTAGAGCTCTTAGGTACTATCTAAAAAGGTCATAACCTTTACGAGGACAATCAGAAGCCTTTTGGTGTGCTATCAAGAAGCCTTCTCTTCCAAGGTCTAAGAACTCAGTTTCTTACCTATTCAGGCTCCTGATTAGGGAAGCACATTCTCATCTGAAGGAAGAAGACCTTGCTTTGCTGAAGGTAAGGACACATGAAGTGAGAGCTGTGGCTACTTCAGTGGCCCTCAAACAGAACCGTTCTCTGCAGAGTGTTATGGATGCAACCTATTGGAAAAGCAAGTCAGTGTTCGCATCATTCTATCTCAAAGATGTTCAGTCTCTTTACGAGAACTGCTACACCCTGGGACCATTCGTAGCAACGAATGCAGTAGTAGGCGGGGGCTCAGCCACTACATTCCCATAATCCCATAACCTTTTTAACCTTTCTCTTGAATACTTTTTATGGGTTGTACGGTCGGCTAAGATTTGGCGGGTGGTCAATTCTTTCTACAATGAGGACACAAGGTGTGGGGATCAGTGTTGACCGCCGACATAAAGGTCCCACAAGGGCGGCCAGGTAATCCAGGACACGTAGGCATTATTAATTGATAGAGGCAAACTTCATACACACTCTGTAGAAAATGAGAAAGCAAAACAGATTAATGGCAGTCAAGAGAGGGTGAGAGGAGACACATCTGATATTCACCCGAGCCAAAAGCAGAGTGAAGCACTCACTAGTGTGTGTAAGGGGGGGAGGGGGATAGCAAGCTACCCTTCCCTACCCCCTGCTAACTAGCGGTGGGGTAGTAATCCCTCGTTAAAATTCTAATGGCTCGTCATTCGGCTACGCTGAAGTAATTACCCTATGTAAGTAGCGTGGTTTGTATTTCAGTTACGGAACAAATGAAAATTACCAGTTTTTACCCCTTAATCTGAGGAACTCTGAAATGGGGTATATACAATATTATTCATGATTCTGATTATACTGTACTATGTATGGGGCTCAAATTCTATACCAACTCAATGTGACGCAAAATTTGTTTCAATGTCTGGCAACCACATATGTATTTCAGTCGAGAAAAGTCAAAAAAGTGAAAAAGACCCATTTTTACCCCTCTATCGCAGAATTCTGAAATGGGTTAGATACAATATTATTCATGATTCTGATTATACTATGTATAGGGCTCGAATTCTATACCAACTCAATGTGACGCAAAAATTGTTTCTATGTCTGGCAACCGGATATGTATTTCAATCGAGAAAAGTAAAAAAAGTGAAAATTACCCGTTTTTACCCCTCTATCACAGAATTCTGAAATGGGTTAGATACAATATTATTCATGATTCTAATTATACTATTTATGGGGCTCAAATTCTATACCAACTCAATGTGACGCAAAAATTGTTTCTATGTCTGGCAACCAGATATGTAATTCAGTCGAGAAAAGTAACCGCTCTATCGCAGAATTCTGAAATGGGTTAGATACAATATTATTCATGATTCTGATTATACTATTTATGGGGCTCAAATTCTATACCAACTCAATGTGACGCAAAAATTGTTTCTATGTCTGGCAACCAGATATGTAATTCAGTCGAGAAAAGTAAAAAAAGTGAAAATTACACATTTTTACCCCTCTATCGCAGAATTCTGAAATGGGTTAGATACAATATTATTCATGATTTTGATTATACTATGTATGGGGATCAAATTCTATACCAACTCAATGTGACGCAAAAATTTTTTCTATGTCTGGCAACCAGCTATGTATTTCAGTCGAGAAAAGTAAAAAAAGTGAAATTTACCCATTTTTACCCCTCTATCGCAGATTTCTGAAATGGGTTAGATATAATATTATTCATGATTTTGATTATACTATGTATGGGGATCAAATTGTATACCAACTCAATGTGACGCAAAAATTGTTTCTATGTCTGGCAACCAGATATGTATTTCAGTCGAGAAAAGTCAAAAAAGTGAAAATTACCCATTTTTACCCCTTTATCGCAGAATTCTGAAATGGGTTAGATACAATATTATTCATGATTTTGATTATACTATGTATGGGGATCAAATTGTATACCAACTCAATGTGACGCAAAAATTGTTTCTATGTCTGGCAACCAGATATGTATTTCAGTCGAGAAAAGTCAAAAAAGTGAAAATTACCCATTTTTACCCCTTTATCGCAGAATTCTGAAATGGGTTAGATACAATATTATTCATGATTTTGATTATACTATCTATAGGGCTCGAATTCTATACCAACTCAATGTGACGCAAAAATTGTTTCTATGTCTGGCAACCAGATATGTATTTCAGTCGAGAAAAGTCAAAAAAGTGAAAATTACCCATTTTTACCCCTCTATCGCAGAATTCTGAAATGGGTTAGATACAATATTATTCATGATTTTGATTATACTATGTATAGGGCTCGAATTCTATACCAACTCAATGTGACGCAAAAATTGTTTCTATGTCTGGCAACCAGCTATGTATTTCAGTCGAGAAAAGTCAAAAAAGTGAAAATTACCCATTTTTACCCCTCTATTGCAGAATTCTGAAATGGGTTAGATACAATATTATTCATGATTTTGATTATACTATGTATGGGGATCAAATTGCATACCAACTCAATGTGACGCAAAAATTGTTTCTATGTCTGGCAACCAGATGTGTATTTCAGTCGAGAAAAGTAAAAAAAGTGAAAATTACCCATTTCTACCCCTCTATTGCAGAATTCTGAAATGGGTTAGATACAATATTATTCATGATTTTGATTATACTATGTATGGGGATCAAATTGCATACCAACTCAATGTGACGCAAAAATTGTTTCTATGTCTGGCAACCAGATATGTATTTCAGTCGAGAAAAGTCAAAAAAGTGAAAATTACCCATTTTTACCCCTCTATCGCAGAATTCTGAAATGGGTTAGATACAATATTATTCATGATTTTGATTATTCTATGTATGGGGATCAAATTGTATACCAACTCAATGTGTCGCAAAAATTGTTTCTATGTCTGGCAACCAGATATGTATTTCAGTCGAGAAAAGTAAAAAAAGTGAAAATTACCCATTTTTACCCCTCTACCGCAGATTTCTGAAATGGGTTTGATACAATATTATTCATGATTTTGATTATACTATGTATGGGGATCAAATTGTATACCAACTCAATGTGACGCAAAAATTGTTTCTATGTCTGGCAACCAGATATGTATTTCAGTCAAGAAAAGTAAAAAAAGTGAAAATTACCCATTTTTACTCCTCTATCGCAGAATTCTGAAATGGGTTAGATACAATATTATTCATGATTTTGATTATACTATGTATGGGGATCAAATTGTATACCAACTCAATGTGACGCAAAAATTGTTTCTATGTCTGGCAACCAGATATGTATTTCAGTCGAGAAAAGTCAAAAAAGTGAAAATTACCCATTTTTACCCCTTTATCGCAGAATTCGGAAATGGGTTAGATACAATATTATTCATGATTTTGATTATACTATGTATGGGGATCAAATTGTATACCAACTCAATGTGACGCAAAAATTGTTTCTATGTCTGGCAACCAGATATGTATTTCAGTCGAGAAAAGTCAAAAAAGTGAAAATTACCCATTTTTACCCCTCTATCGCAGAATTCTGAAATGGGTTAGGTACAATATTATTCATGATTTTGATTATACTATGTATAGGGCTCGAATTCTATACCAACTCAATGTGACGCAAAAATTGTTTCTATGTCTGGCAACCAACTATGTATTTCAGTCGAGAAAAGTCAAAAAAGTGAAAATTACCCATTTTTACCCCTCTATTGCAGAATTCTGAAATGGGTTAGATACAATATTATTCATGATTTTGATTATACTATGTATGGGGATCAAATTGCATACCAACTCAATGTGACGCAAAAATTGTTTCTATGTCTGGCAACCAGATGTGTATTTCAGTCGAGAAAAGTAAAAAAAGTGAAAATTACCCATTTTTACCCCTCTATTGCAGAATTCTGAAATGGGTTAGATACAATATTATTCATGATTTTGATTATACTATGTATGGGGATCAAATTGCATACCAACTCAATGTGACGCAAAAATTGTTTCTATGTCTGGCAACCAGATATGTATTTCAGTCGAGAAAAGTCAAAAAAGTGAAAATTACCCATTTTTACCCCTCTATCGCAGAATTCTGAAATGGGTTAGATACAATATTATTCATGATTTTGATTATACTATGTATGGGGATCAAATTGTATACCAACTCAATGTGACGCAAAAATTGTTTCTATGTCTGGCAACCAGATATGTATTTCAGTCGAGAAAAGTAAAAAAAGTGAAAATTACCCATTTTTACCCCTCTATCGTAGATTTCTGAAATGGGTTAGATACGATATTATTCATGATTTTGATTATACTATGTATGGGGATCAAATTGTATACCAACTCAATGTGACGCAAAAATTGTTTCTATGTCTGGCAACCAGATATGTATTTCAGTCAAGAAAAGTAAAAAAAGTGAAAATTACCCATTTTTACTCCTCTATCGCAGAATTCTGAAATGGGTTAGATACAATATTATTCATGATTTTGATTATACTATGTATGGGAATCAAATTGTATACCAACTCAATGTGACGCAAAAATTGTTTCTATGTCTGGCAACCAGATATGTATTTCAGTCAAGAAAAGTAAAAAAAGTGAAAATTACCCATATTTACTCCTCTATCTCAGAATTCTGAAATGGGTTAGATACAATACTATTCATGATTTTGATTATACTATGTATGGGGATCAAATTCCATACCAACTCAATGTGACGCAAAAATTGTTTCTATGTCTGGCAACAAGATATGTATTTCAGTCGAGAAAAGTAAAAAAAGTGAAAATTACCCATTTTTACCCCTTTATCGCAGAATTCTGAAATGGGTTAGATACAATATTATTCATGATTTTGATTATACTATGTATGGGGATCAAATTGTATACCAACTCAATGTGACGCAAAAATTTTTTCTATGTCTGGCAACCAGATATGTATTTCAGTCGAGAAAAGTCAAAAAAGTGAAAATTACCCATTTTTACCCCTTTATCGCAGAATTCTGAAATGGGTTAGATACAATATTATTCATGATTTTGATTATACTATGTATAGGGCTCGAATTCTATACCAACTCAATGTGACGCAAAAATTGTTTCTATGTCTGGCAACCAGATATGTATTTCAGTCGAGAAAAGTCAAAAAAGTGAAATTTACCCATTTTTACCCCTCTATCGCAGAATTCTGAAATGGGTTAGGTACAATATTATTCATGATTTTGATTATACTATGTATAGGGCTCGAATTCTATACCAACTCAATGTGACGCAAAAATTGTTTCTATGTCTGGCAACCAGCTATGTATTTCAGTCGAGAAAAGTCAAAAAAGTGAAAATTACCCATTTTTACCCCTCTATTGCAG
The DNA here is from genome assembly GCF_036898095.1 of Palaemon carinicauda. NCBI lineage: Eukaryota > Metazoa > Arthropoda > Malacostraca > Decapoda > Palaemonidae > Palaemon > Palaemon carinicauda. Next base: position 27,367,316 of record NC_090767.1, read on the forward strand.
AATTCTGAAATGGGTTAGATACAATATTATTCATGATTTTGATTATACTATGTATGGGGATCAAATTGCATACCAACTCAATGTGACGCAAAAATTGTTTCTATGTCTGGCAACCAGATGTGTAATTCAGTCGAGAAAAGTCAAAAAAGTGAAAATTACCCATTTTTACCCCTCTATTGCAGAATTCTGAAATGGGTTAGATACAATATTATTCATGATTTTGATTATACTATGTATGGGGATCAAATTGCATACCAACTCAATGTGACGCAAAAATTGTTTCTATGTCTGGCAACCAGATGTGTATTTCAGTCGAGAAAAGTAAAAAAAGTGAAAATTACCCATTTTTACCCCTCTATCGCAGAATTCTGAAATGGGTTAGATACAATATTATTCATGATTTTGATTATACTATGTATAGGGCTCGAATTCTATACCAACTCAATGTGACGCAAAAATTGTTTCTATGTCTGGCAACCAGATATGTATTTCAGTCGAGAAAAGTAAAAAAAGTGAAAATTACCCATTTTTACCCCTCTATCGCAGAATTCTGAAATGGGTTAGATACAATATTATTCATGAATTTGATTATACTATGTATGGGGATCAAATTGTATACCAACTCAATGTGACGCAAAAATTGTTTCTATGTCTGGCAACCAGATATGTATTTCAGTCGAGAAAAGTCAAAAAAGTGAAAATTACCCATTTTTACCCCTCTATCGCAGAATTCTGAAATGGATTAGATACAATATTATTCATGATTTTGATTATACTATGTATGGGGATCAAATTGTATACCAACTCAATGTGACGCAAAAATTGTTTCTATGTCTGGCAACCAGATGTGTATTTCAGTCGAGAAAAGTCAAAAATGTGAAAATTACCCATTTTTACCCCTCTATCGCAGAATTCTGAAATGAGTTAGATACAATATTATTCATGATTTTGATTATACTATGTATGGGGATCAAATTCTATACCAACTCAATGTGACGCAAAAATTGTTTCTATGTCTGGCAACCAGATATGTATTTCAGTCGAGAAAAGTCAAAAAAGTGAAAATTACCCATTTTTACCCCTCTATCGCAGATTTCTGAAATGGGTTAGATACAATATTATTCATGATTCTGATTATACTATGTATGGGGATCAAATTCAATACTAACTCAATGTGACGCAAAAATTGTTTCTATGTCTGGGAACCAGATATGTATTTCAGTCGAGAAAAGTCAGAAAAGTGAAAATTACCCGTCTTTACCCCTCTATCACAGAATTTCTAAATGGGTTAGATACAATATTATTCATGATTTTGATTATACTATGTATGGGGATCAAATTCTATACCAACTCAATGTGACGCAAAAATTGTTTCTATGTCTGGCAACCAGATATGTATTTCAGTCGAGAAAAGTAAAAAAAGTGAAATTTACCCATTTTTACCCCTCAATCTGCAGAATTCTGAAATGGGTTAGATACAATATTATTCATGATTCTGATTATACTATGTATGGGGCTCAAATTCTATACCAACTCAATGTGTCGCAAAAATTGTTTCTATGTCTGGCAACCAGATATATATTCAAGTCAAGAAAAGTCAAAAAAGTTAAAATTACCCATTTTTACCCCTCAATCTGCTCAAAACTACACATTGTTCTAGAAGTTTTATTTCACCTGTGACCAAGAAAATCAAACTATTGTTCTCTAGTCTTGGGTAGTGCCTTAACCTCTGTACCATGGTCTTCTACTGTCTTGGGCTAGAGTTCTCTTCATATTGTTTTGTTAAAGTTTTTATAGTTTATATAGGAAATATTTATTTTAATGTTGTTACTGTTCTTAAAATATTCTATTTATTCTTTTTTCCTATCCTCACTGTGTTGCTTTCCCTGTTGGAGCCCTTGGGCTTATAACTTATCCTGCTTTTCTAACTAGGGCTGTAGCTTAGCAAATAATAATAATAATAATAATAATGATGATAATAATAATAATTATTATTATTATTATTATTATTATTATTATTAAAAAAGGCAAAAACTTGAAAATTGACAAAATTTATCGCCCAACCACCAGGCCTGCTTCCGGATGCAACATGCTGCCAAAATTTCATTCTTATTGTTTTTAATTTGCTTTCATTCTTTTTTTATTCCACATAGTAAGCAAATCTAGGAATGAGATTTATTTTTTTATTTTTCAATATCTGTGCAGTCATTTAAGCCCACAGTTCATTTATCAACATTTGTGACTGATACAGTGATAGGTGTATTAGTATTTTGATTCGATTTTAAGATGAGTAGGCCTAATCTTTGTTCAAACAATATTTCCCTTAACCATTAACAAGACTGAATGAAAAGGCATAGTGACAGTGTTGCAAGATGGGCGAGACTAAATATCCCTGTTTTGGTCTTTCAAAATTGGTTCATGGCTATCTCCTGAACTTGAGGTACATTCAACAATAGGAATACAGTGGGCCTATAGCATAATAGAAATCTAGATACAAATCAAATATTTGTGAAGAAAAGGTTACGAATTTACTAAAAGAAAAACTTCCTATTTCTTTGAAAACCAATTTTTTTTTCGTTAGTGTGAAGGAAGAAAAATAATATATGATGATGAGCGAGGATGGATATTTTAGAAAATATATATAAAGTTATGAAAAACAGGCGTACATAATGTGTTGAATGCATGCCGATAACATAATTTTAATTATTTGTGCAGAAAATTCCAAATAAATAGTAAAATTATCCAACATGAAAACTGATTCTGTTGTTTTCAAGCTTATTTATTGTCTAATAGAAATACTTTGGGTCGGATTAAAAGCTTCGTTAATCCTTTGTTTGCCGGGAGGGATAATAGTTAATCTGCAACAATATAATAGTTAAACTGTCGATCTACTCCCACTACCATCTGTTCAGAATTCGTGCCCTCATTAACAGAAACAATCTTTTTGCTATTTGTTATAGATTTTGTGTCTTCCCAATTTAATTTTACATATATCCTGCTTTTCATAAATATGAAACCTTCGAATAAAATTTCCCAATTGATTTTAGTATTATTTTTCCCTTTTTACCCTCTTGGACTCAAAATTTCCCAAAAACGTTAATTTTCCTCCAACTGGCCACATTATGACTATCAGTGGTTAGGGCTTTATATAAACCAGAGTATTAGTACCCTCATTAATAGAACCAACTTTTCTACTATTTGTTAGAGATTTTGTAGCTTCTCCCATTTAATATATCGTGCTTTACATAAATGCGAAACCGAGTAAACTTTCTCTGTTGATTTCGAAGTTTTCTTCTCATTTTCCTAAAACAGGGAAAATTTCCTCTATTCTGTTTTAATGTTAATATTTTATTTTAATTGTTCATTACTTAAAGTCGTTTTTTCCTTATTTCCCAACTAGGATCCTATCGAGACACTATACTAAAACATCGTCTGTTATTATGACCTGGCCTTACTAATCGAGAAAGTTATTTACTGCTAGCCGAACATAACGCTATCCTCGGGTAGCTATCTCCGGGTAGAAAGATTTCAGTTTCAATTGTGAACCTACTAATTTATAAAATTTATGCCGATTTCTTTTTTATAGAAATACTATATATTGTTGAAACTTACGATTATAAAATAAATATTTTTCTAATCGTAAAACTTTGTACAGAAATCATATCTAGGAATGACTGACTTGCAAGTTACAATGAAACGCATCCTACAGAATTTGGGTTAGAATTAGTTTTCCTTAACCCGGTAGGAGCTGAAGTGCGAATTAGAAAGACATCAAACCACCTAACCAATTCATAAATTTCGTCTAAAATGAAGTATATAATAAAAAAAAATAGCAGCAAATTTCGCTACAAGAATTTGCCACCAATTGCGTACCTGGGTTGTACCAAAATGTTTTTATTTTTTTAATGATCAAATTGTATTCCTTTTCTGCTGAAGCATAAACTCTGCCCAACAGCTTTTGGCCGAGTATAGTTATTAAGTCAAATTTGATCTGTTACCCTTCCAAAGATGATAAGCCTTCTTTTTCCTCAATTAAAAGAGTCTATAATCATCATTGAACCAGGGTTTATTTTTTTTTCGCTCAGTATTTCAACACACAAGAAAGGATACGCCTATCTATTCTGTTGACCAAACTCTCATTCAAGAGAACAACAGGGTCAACACTTTCAAACAACTGTGCCCAATTCAAATGCAAAAGATCACAAGGGAGGGGTAAGGTTAATAGAAAGGAAGAGAATTATTAAAGGAGAAATGGGGTTATGGTGGTATGCGGTTACTGATACTCCAATAAAAATTACTCTTTTTAGATATAGATGGTTGGTGAAGTGGTTTATAGTTCATAGAATTAAACAAATGAAAAAGAGTGTGGGTGTATTGGATTTCTTCCCAGCAGACATATTGCACTATGTTCATGCAAAATGCGAAAAAAAGGATGTCTTTGCGAAATAGTGGTATATCAATATCATCTCCACTACGGACGACGCGTATTCGGAAATTGACGAAATTTTTACTGCAAGGCGTCTCACTTGTTTATAACCAAGATTTTCGGTTCACATATACCTTCAGAGGACATTTCTTTATTCGGAATTATTTATGATAACAATCATAAAATTTTATTCATATATCTCCAACTATACATCCACAATCATTTAGTATCATTCCTTAAACCTACTTCATTTGTTTTATGTTCAAAGGTTCCAATCACTCGTTCGTTGTTTTCTCTTCAAACAACTTGAATAACCCAAGAGCCTTGATTTTCATTCGAAATAAAAACTAATCATAAACCGAAAATACCAAGAAATAAAAAAGATTTTAAAATAGGTCCTAAACTCTTCAATCATGAGATATGTGAAAGCCTTCAATAGAAACTAGAGCTGAATTGGAGGAAAACCTATAAAACGAATTGGTAATTATCATCAAATGTGCTGTTATGAAAAGGGGAAAATTCTGTGAAAATAAATATTTCATATATATATATTTATATATATATATATATATATATATATATATATATATATATATATACATATATATATATATATATATATATATATATATATATATATATATATATATATATATATATATATATATATATATATAATGTGTGTGTGTGTGTGTGCGTGAGCAAGAGATTGCAAATAAAAGTTTAGAACATTTAAAAAACCTTTTGAATTTCTTCAAAGAAACACTTGAATGTGATGCAAACACACAATATATATATATATATATATATATATATATATATATATATATATATATATATATATGTGTGTGTGTGTGTGTGTGTGTGTGTGTTTCGCGAATGTGAAAATCATTTTATCATAACAAAAGTAGAATAGGCCCTTGACAATTGTGTAAAAACTAGATAACATTTTAAAACAATATCTCGACCATTTTCTTTTGAACTACTGACATGAAGCAATAGATCCAATCTGAATTGACAACTACTGATCATCCCTGGAACGGTACGGTGGGTCGTTCGCGACCCCGAGCGTAAAAAAAAAACAGGTTTTTCTCACGTGACTCACCCCCGTGACTGAATTTGTGGGTGATCGACCTGCAGTAGGTGCCTCGCCTACACGCTCTAGTAGTGTCCAGATGTGCATTGCTGTAGCTGTACTCCTTCCCCGATTTCTGAGACGCGTCGGGGTCGAGCGCGACCGAGTTTACCCTTCTAAGGTAATTTGCATAATTATCAAAGTTATTACGTATTATGAAATTGTCGTAGAATGGTGCAACTTGTATAGGTTATCAGTTGTGGAAAGTCTTGGTGGATTGTTTGGCTACCATGTGCATGAATTTTTTTTAGTTAAAATGTCGTTCATCACCACGAGGACCATTTTACCGCGAGTGCCCCTTTTTCATTTTTTTTCATTTTTTTGCCAAGTCATTTTTTCGTAAGATATTGCCAAATAGTGTCGTAAAACTTTTGCTTTTTTAGTGTTGGAAAGTGTGTCTAGATGATCTGGCTACCCATGCGTGACTTTGTTTTTGTCAGATACGACGTAGTTATTGGTATATTGGGTATTTAACTGCGGTTGCCAATTTCTGTTTTTTTTCAATATTTGTAAAAATTTACTACGTAGTAAGGAATTGCCGTATATTATTCATTTTTTTTTCATGTTTATGTGTTAGAAAGTGTGCCTTGATGGTTGGGCTAACACGTGCATGTCTTTTTTTTTTATCTGAGATGCCGTATATTAGAATGTTGGGTATTTTACCGCGAGTGCCCCTTTTTCATTTTTTTGCCAAGTCATTTTTTCGTGAGATATTGCCAAATAGTGTCGTAAAACTTTTGCTTTTTTAGTGTTGGAAAGTGTGTCTAAATGATCTGGCTACCCATGCGTGACTTTGTTTTTGTCAGATACGACGTAGTTATTGGTATATTGGGTATTTAACTGCGGTTGCCAATTTCTGTTTTTTTTTCAATATTTGTAAAAATTTACTACGTAGTAAGGAATTGAAGTATATTATTGATTTTTTTTTCGTGTTTATGTGTTAGAAAGTGTGCCTTGATGGTTGGTCTAACACGTGCATGTCTTTTTTTTTTATCTGAGATGCCGTATATTAGAATGTTGGGCATTTTTCCGCGAGTGCCCCTTTTTATTTTTTTTTTGCATTTTTTTGCTTAGTCATGTTACCGTGAGGAATTGGCAAGTAGTGTCGCAAAACTTATATTTTTATATTGTTGGAAAGTGTTTCTAGATGATCTGGCTACCCATGCCTATCTTTTTTTTAGCCAGATATAGCGTATATATAGGTATGTGTTCGATTTTCCTGTGATTGCCATATTTTCGTTTTTTTCCCATTTCTTTCAAAATTACTACTTACTAAGGAACTATCACAGAGTAATGATTCATTTAGATGTTTATTTGTCAGAAAATGTGCCTTGATGGTTTGCCTAGCACGTGGCTGAAATTTTTTTTTCTTCTGAAATGCCGTATATTAGAATGGCCATTTTTCCGCGAGTGCCCCTTTTTATTTGTTTTGCATTTTTTTGCTTAGTCATGTTACCGTAAGGAATTGGCAAGTAGTGTCGCAAAACTTATAATTTTATAGTGTTGGAAAGTGTTTCTAGATGATCTTGCTACCCATGCCTATCTTTTTTTTTAGCCAGATATGGCGTATATATAGGTATGTGTTCGATTTTCCTGTGATTGCCATTTTTTCGTTTTTTCCCATTTCTTTCAAAATTACTACGTACTAAGGAACTATCACAGAGTAATGATTCATTTAGATGATTATTTGTCGGAAAATGTGCCTTGATGGTTTGCCTAGTACGTGGCTGAATTTTTTTTTTTCGGAAATGCCGTATATTAGAATGTTGGCCATTTTTTCGCGAGTGCTTTTTTTTATTGGTTTTGCATTTTTTTGCTTAGTCATGTTACCGTAAGGAATTGGCAAGAAGTGTCGCCAAACTTGTATTTTTATAGTGTTGGAAAGCGTTTCTAGATGATCTGGCTACCCATGCCTATCTTTATTTTTAGCCAGATATGGCTTATATATAGGTATGTGTTCGATTTTCCTGCGATTGCCACTTTTTCGTTTTTTCCCATTTCTTTCAAAATTACTACGTACTAAGGAACTATCACAGAGTAATGATTCCTCTAGATGTTTATTTGTCGGAAAATTTTGTTTACTTCTTTTTTGATTGAATATCATCAAATTTTTTTAGCTAAAATATTAGATTGTTTTACATTTTTTTTTCGATTTTATTTCCTTTCAAACAATTTTTTTGGGTCAAAATTTTAATTTTATAGTCGTAAAATAATCGACAATTATCCAGCAACCCACCATACAATTTTTATGCATATCCAAGAATAATTAGATTAGTAAATAACACCTTGAAATTGACATACCCTTCCTACATTTCAAGTGGCAGATTAGGGAGTCTGAGTCAGTGTGGTTGGCGGCCATTTTGTGGACATATCCGAAGCGTAAGTCGCCCTATCTATATATATTCTTGTTCCCTATAGAATTTGTGATATTTTGGTATATTTTTACCTGCATAAATATCATATTATATATTAAATATATGTATTTGTTTACGAAATTTCTAAGTACTCAAAAAATTACCTTTAGATATGGCCCCTGATATATATGTAATTTACAAAATAATGAAGATTTTTTTACATATTTCTATTTTAGGATAACATATGTTTATTCCCTAAAAAAATTAGCCACTTCCTATTTCATTTGGGTACCCAAGAAAATTCATGAAATTTGGACAAATTTTTTTGGCCAAAAAAAGTTACCCTTTTTTTCTCATTTCAGATCTTCACCTCCATGGGTCTGACTTCATCCAAAATACATCAAGATGTGTCCTAAACATTCAAGAATCAATTCCTAAAAGGATTTGTGTATATATGTATAAACTTTTTTTTATGAATTTTTATGTAAGGTCTTTTTTCTTTTCTACTTAATTTTTTTAAATATTTATAATAAATAGTTTTTCTGCAGATGAGTAGTATTCATCTTTACAGTTGTTTTAAGCATTCTTTGAAGTTTTTTTTTGGCAAAAGAAAAAAGGAGGTTACTGCAAAAACTGATTTTTCAGGAATTTTTTTTGCCGTCGGGGTCGCTCGCGTCCGAGTATACCCTTAAAGGGGTGTCCGAGGAGCGTACCTATCCAGGGTTAACCTGCAGCCAATCCTCAAGCACATTAACATGACTTCTCTGGATATAAATAGCTAAATTCAATCAATTCTCTCTTGCATGCGATGGCTGCAGCAAACTAGCAGCATTCTCTCATCATTTTCACAAGCAAGGAATATTTCTTAACCCCACAATCTTTTTAAGATGATCATGATATTAGGTGTACTGTATAGAGAAGTTATCAGCAGCAATTAACGTATACCCATCTATTTGTGTTTATACATACGTATACATAAACGAAGTGTATATATGCGCAAGCGTGTATACATACGCATAAAAACAGTGTGTATGTATGTATATATATATATATATATATATATATATATATATATATATATATATATATATATATATATATATATATATATATATATATACACACACACACACACACACACAAAGTAATTGAAGAATTCCTTGTCTTCCAAGTGCTTCGATATTTACGCGGAATGTGCTGGGGTATATTTTTAATTTTTAAGAATGTATACAATGACCAAATCTTTTAGGACCTGTAGGACACAGGTCTTTCCTGCAGTAAAAGAGCCCTAAAGGGAAAGCAATGAAGTAAAGCAATATAAAGCTACACTTGAAAGTTACCATTTTATTCACATTTTTAAAGATGTATTTGAACTAAGGATTTTGATTAGATTCTGGAACTTGGGCCATAAGACCTGACACTGAGACTTGGGAGACCATTCAGTGCCCATATGAAACTTTGGAAACCCTGAGTAGCCAAATGAACTAAAAATAAGAAATTGGACAGGAAGAGGGAAGAAATGGGACCAGAGGTATAGTGAAAAGCTAAAAAGCGAATACTGAAGGAACGCAGCACATATGAGTTTCACTGATGGAACTACTCATCCCTTTCCTTACCAAGGAGGTTCCTTACTCTTTACGGCGAAAATACGTACTTAAAATGATGATTTTTTTTCACACAGACACCTGAAACTGGCATTCTACTATTCTGCATTATTATGAAGATTTCAACCATATAAATATTTTCCTTTCAACAGACTCTCAACAGACATAGAAGACCTCAGGCACATTTTTAAAAAAGTCATTGGCGTCAATAAATTATAACTATAATCCCTCTAAAGGGTTATGCGAGGATCCTTTATTACCGAAATCTATATTTGCTGTTGAATTAGAGGCAAAATTAAGCCTTATATTTCCTTCATGTATCTCCTCCTTCGGCCAGAAGGAAATCTTTTATCTGCAACATTGAGTTTCAGATCTATAAACAATTTAAATGGATCGAGAACTCTCTCTGACTCGAACCTATCAATTCTACATCCTTAACGAAATAAGATTGCCAAAAAACTAGTCAATAAATGGCTCTCTCTCTCTCTCTCTCTCTCTCTCTCTCTCTCTCTCTCTCTCTCTCTCTCTCTCTCTCTCTCTCTCTCTCTTTCTAATATCCGGGTTTAGTTACTGATGCATGCCAAACTAAGCTGTCTGATGCATACTGCAGTCTTGACAGTATGCAAAAATCAGCATGGTGAAAATCAAGAATGTATGTTGTAATCCTTATTATCACCCATCAAAATTGTACCGAATTTTCTATGACCAGCAATATATAACATGTAAACACTTTCACATGGCAATCACATCAACTTTTGGTGGGGTGTTGACCACCTCTAAAGATAATTCGATCAAGATTGAACCTAAAGTTTACTAAAAGTTCTACCGACGACAACATCTCCATTACACTTGATAAACGACTCCCTTCAGCAATGAAAATCCCTTTCAGAGACCAGTCCACCACCTAATTACGAATATTTACTAAGAAATCAATTATTCTAAATATATGTGTCAGTATCACGCTAAATGTAGTTTCAATTTCACAATTCTACTCAAGAATACATGAAAATTACCAACGCCATTTATCAAGGATTCAGTAATCAAAATTTCATGCAAGATTGAATTAGGTGTCTTTAAACTCTGAACGAATATGAATTTAATCCTAATAATATAACGGACTACCTATATCCATTATCAAAATACTACACATTAGCCAAAGACCAAGTGAAACTGGTGGAAAGAACTAAATATTCTAGAAATCCTTAATTCTTAAATTTATCAGAAGTTTAACGACATATCTTAAGTCACGAAATCTCACTTAGGAATGCATATAGTCTTCAAAATCACATCTTCAGTTAAATTAATTGTACACAAATGTTATATCCTTGTCTATAGAAAGAAATCGTAATCGAAAAAAATTTAATCTTTAAAAGTCTTCCTCCATAATTGTGAAAAATAGAATGTCCCTGCCAGGCAGTTTCCTCCTAAATGTCTTCATATAAGTAGCAAACGCTACAGTATGTCACTTGCCTGAAGGGGATGTAAAAGTGATGATGATTGGCCGGGGAAATCGCTGCCAGTGATTGATTGCCAGGAGTGATCGACAAGATTGACAGCTTTTGACTGAAAAGGCTGTTGCCTTGATCAATCCCAGGGCTTTTGTGTTTCATGCCAGGTTCTTGGAAGATGTTCAACTTGGCTTTCGGATTTTATCTACTTTTTCAGACATAGAAAGTGAGGAAACAGTACTTTTGAAGAGATTAAACTAAAGACTTTCGTCATATTACTAATTCATATACAAAATTACTGACATATCAATATTGTATACAGAGATAAAGTAAATACCAAAAATTGTTTTAGTTAAAATCTATCTTTACCTGACGCACGTCTTAGAGGACTTATTTACTCAAAAAGAAAAAAATATATGACATCGCATCAAAACCGGATAATATAACAAAGAAACGCCAAGAAAAAGAGTTACCTTTACGCAAATGGTTTGTTCTCTAATCGTGATCCTCTTCCCAAAAAACAAAAAGGTCTATCATAAGAATTTTTTTTTTCCAAAAATCTCAAAGAAACTCAGTAAATTAAGGCCTTTTATAACTTTCCTCATATTATATAAAATACAGTGTTATCAATAATAGTGATAAAATGACGATAGTAAAAATATCGTACGGCAGACAATTAATAATTACAATATAAATTGAAGCCAAATAATACCCACATCACTGCGCACCTTATCTGGGGTTTTCTTTTTCTTTTTTTTTTTATTAATGCCAACACTGCAAACAGGAAAGTGATAATAAATCGTAACAAAATTGTATGACTGAAGCTAATAAAACCGATTGAGAAGAAAATTTTCATTAAATTATGCTGAACGAAATACAGTACAGTAGTAATGGACTTGCAGAAACAAAATTCCCAATTTTCTGAAATTCAGCACAAATTTGAAATCTGCCTAAGGTCGGAGAGTTCCGAACCAAATAACTGGGGATTGCATATGCTCCAAACAATGTTACTTGAGACCATATGTGTAACTCCATCTGAAGTAGTCACTTGTGATCACATCCCAAAAAGGTCAAACGCGGCATAACTGGAGAGCTTTTATCAACATGAGTTATGGAAGGGACAGGCAGTTTCTACTGAGGTCTTTGATCAATCATAAAAATAAGATCTATGTTCCGGGAAAACCAACGACGTACCCTTTTCGAGAAATTTGCGAAAGTATTTCACAATACAAAAACTGCGCAATGGATTGAACAGGTTAGAATGTTAGTCTATTCACTTCATAAAAAAGAATTTGCACATCAACTCGTCTGATATATATTAATATCTATAAGAGATTCAGGAGTCGGAACAACCATTTGTCATTATATTGTATAAATAAGGGGAAAATTGATAGGGGAGCTCAGCCCTAACGAGGAATTATCTTTTCGAAAACAAATGAGGGGCCAGTTTTTTTTTCTAATTACCAGAGATTATGTTCAAATGAAAGGGGATCATACGGAGAGGCTTATATACTGCACATGTATGTATGTATGTATGTATGTATGTATGTGATATATATTTCGTATATATATTGTATATATTATATATATATTTTGTGTATATATATATATATATATATATATATATATATATATATATATATATATATATATATATATATATATATATATATATATATATATATAAGCGTGTATGTAAATGGGCATACGGTAAGGTCACGAGGGACACTATAGAGAAGAAAGAAAAACGAACTCGATAAGGGCATGCCTATTGAAGGAACTGCAGGAAGGTGGAATATAAGTTTATGAAAAATGGAATAGGTAAAAGGTTATTTATAAAAATTCAATCCCTATGAAATTAAGGCAGTTAATTGTCATCCAAAAGCATGAAAGAAATACCGTAAGTAGTAAATAATTCAATAAGTAAAATGGGGAGAGCAGGGAGGGTGGTGGGACCAGCGACGCAAATAGAATCTATTTTGGCAAAGAAAGCTATAAGTTGAATAAAGCAAAGCATCTGCTCCTACAGAATTTCAAATTGACACTTTAAAGGTACTTGGTATATATTTATGGAAGGAACTGATACCGGAACCAGTAAGTGCGATGGGCATTGAGGAAGTAACGGTAAATGATTGGGAAGAAAGTTATTGTTTTTCAGAAGAGAGGAAATATGTGGAATTTGGTAATCATACAGGCATTCAGTCCCCAGAAAACTTTTTGAAGGTTTTGAAAACAATACTTTAAATGGAGATTAGCAAGAAGCTGGCCTCAGGATGAGGACGGACGTGACATTATGAAGATGCAAGCCGATGAAAAAGCACAAGGGAAAATCTGTCTTAGCAAGGCAAGCTACTAGAAGAAGGATGAGGGCGGACGTGATGTCATTTAGCAATGGCGCCCGTTTGTTAACGTTTCGAGTACCAAAAGCAGCCACGGATGAGTGTAACTGTGGAACGGCTCCCCAGTTATTTTCCACCTTTCCATATCGAAGTGTTAACTCTATATGGGGTGCAGATAGCTATGTGGCGTGTTAATACATGCGTCCCCTGTTGATATATGACATCCTAGAGGGAAACCTTTAGGGTACTCGCACAAAAAGTTAGAATTCTGTGATAACCTTTAGTTTAATTCTCTGGGATAATCCCTGTAGTCACATATACCCAAGGAAGCTACTGAAGGAACCTTCCATCAAGACGTCATGGCTATCTCAACCAAAAATTGATTTTTCGCTTCGCTCAAAATCCGTTTTCTAAGAATTGGGACTGAGAAGGACACTGTGTTTATTCACCAACAAAAACTTTGATATTCAATCTTGGAGTGTAATATATAAGACTTCATAGATTATAAAACATATATGAAATTTACACACATACATAAAAACACACATATGCACACAAATACACACACACACACACACACACACACACACACATATATATATATGTAAATTATATATATATATATATATATATATATATATATATATATATATATATATATATATATATATAGATAGATAGATAGATATAGATATGTGTGTGTATTTATATGGATATATATATATATAAATTATATATTTGTATATGTATATGTGTGTATATTTACATGGATATATGTATATATATATATATATATATATATATATATATATATATATATATATATATATATATATATATATATATATATATATATATGTGTGTGTGTGTGTGTGTGTATGGTTATATGATATATATATAATTATATATATATGTATATAATTTATATATATATATCTATATATAAATTATATATATATATATATATATATATATATATATATATATATATAGATGTATGAGTGTACATACATATATCATTGCTTGTTTCATTTAATTTATGACCCGATGTTAACATAAATGGCGTGTTTAAGTCACG
>NC_090767.1:27386699-27389199 GCF_036898095.1 Palaemon carinicauda
GAACGGAAATTGGACAACCTCGATATCATCTTTGACTACGTAGTGAACGCCAAGTAGCCTATACTACCCAAAAGGGGCTTCGGAAAACGAAAAAGCCAATCTTAGAAGACTGTACTTTGTTAGATTTACGAAGGTTGACGTGGAGCTAAAGACAAAAACACACGGTGCTATATATCCGACTTCGTAGCATACCTTCTCACCTCACTAAATTTTTGTAGTAATCTCCTTTGGGAATCGAACACCTATTAAAAAAAAAAGAAAATCTTGAAGCCCACATCCAAATTTTTTTTCTTTTTTTTTTTGTCATATTGTATCTTACAATAGTTATTTTATTATTTTTGTTGACAAATCAACATGCTCGCTATATTTTCTTGTTATCAGTTTGTTTTTAACATTTCGTTAAAGATACAATAACCATTTGCCTTCTTGCTATCTTTGTATTCTAACTTTATATCTTTCCTTTATCTCTTTCTCCTTATTTGTTTTCCTTCTCAGTAGGGTTGCACCTTGGCTAGTTATAATAATAATAATAATAATAATAATAATAATAATAATAATAATAATAATACAGGAAAAAGCAAAGAATTTTATACATTTAACTTTTATTTAGAAATTAGTCTTTCGATATACACAGAACTTCTTTGTTGATATGAATGACAACATAACATTTTAAAGAATACTCCTCATCAGAGGACTCAATACTTTTTACTAAAGAATCAATATATTTCTCGATTACCACATCTTGCTTTGCATCGTCCTCCTGTATTTTTTCGGCCAAGTGGGGCAAGTTATTTTTTTTTAAGTAGGACTACCCTTAAATCTACTATTTGATTTTTTTTTCTTTTTTTTTTTTTTTTGCTACATAGGTCTTCACTTGTGCCCAAATATGTTCAAACGGATTGTATTAGCAATAGTTTGGAGGAAGACGAATGACCCTGTGACCATTTCAACCACAATTTTACCAATCACGTATGCCTTATCTATATTTCAGGAGTATTCCTTGAACGTTTCCAATAGTTGACATTTTAACATATTGTCTCTTGGTGTTACGCTTTTTTGATGAGCCATTATCTTATTTGTGCCTTGTTGTTTGATGCTGTTGTAATTTTATCTTATTTCTCTTTATGATAAGATGCGTTACCATTACAATTATGGAAGATGTGGATGTATTCAGTAGCAACTGCTTACGGAACCATTGTTCAAAATTACGATACTATTAATTTGACTGTGATAGTAGTTTTGCTTAAATTGGTTGCTTTTGCAATGCTAAAAATTGCTTTATAAGCATCAGTGATAGGACCTCCTTTCTGTTTTTCTAAAGCAAAATATTTTGAAACATTATAAACAATCTCTCGTGCTTGACCAGTAAGTACTGTATTCCAACTGTTGCTCTGTGTGGGGATGGATGACCTTCCATTCTGGCAGACGAAAAGTTTATGATGCTTTTTCTGTATCTCCCTTCGTTTACTAGAATCTTTGAGACATCTCTGTTTTAGCATTTTTAATTCTCTCTCTCTCTCTCTCTCTCTCTCTCTCTCTCTCTCTCTCTCTCTCTCTCTCTCTCTCTCTCTCTCTCTCTCTCTCTCTCTCTCTCCCCTACATCTGGGTGTGCAGCGCAAGCAGCAAGCTACTTTCATTTGGAGTAATGACTGTTGTAACTTGGCCAATAATAATAATAATAATAATAATAATAATAATAATAATAATAATAATAATAATAATGTTAACTACTTGTTAAAGGAACGAGGTTATTCATGTACTGCTCTAATGAATGTAGGATAGTATGAAACGTAATTTCTTATGAGGAAGCTTTTTAATTAATGGCAATAATTTAACCAAAATTAATTGTCGGCCTGGATAATCATCTTTATTACATCACCTATCTATAGAATAAAAATCAATAATTCTAATTCATTACCGCAAGAGAGAGAGAGAGAGAGAGAGAGAGAGAGAGAGAGAGAGAGAGAGAGAGAGAGAGAGAGAGAGATATGATAAGAAGCACACAAAGGGAAGTGGGAAATAATGTTTGGAAATCTAGCAAATGGAAACTGGTCTTAAGATCATTTTTTGCGGCACAACAAAAGTGATGATGATAGTGATGATGGTAATGATGATATTCTCTTATAAAATGATCAAAACAATTCAACAGTTGTAAAATAATAATCAAAGAAGGCTATCACAAGCTGCAAAACATCAAGCACTTAATGCACAGTCTTTACAACGTTCAGAAGGCTTCTTCTAGAAGGGTAAACTTACTGGCTACTCCACAATTTGCATTTAGTGCACAGCCTCTAAAACGGCTACAACTCACACACAATGCTAAAATAACTACCATATCTTTGCACAAAAAGCCACAACAACGTTTACATGCTACTATTTGAAAATATATAAATTGTGCCGAACAGGAAACAAAGTTAATCAAAATGTTTCCAAGTTTATATATCTTCATCATCTCCTTCTACGCCTATTGACGCAAAGGGCAGAGGTAATAATAATATAT
>NC_090767.1:27394199-27421699 GCF_036898095.1 Palaemon carinicauda
GTCGTAAGTAAATCATCATTTGCTGAACAGATGAATTCTTTCTGATAGTCCGCAACCAAACGAAAAAAAAAAAAAAACCCTGACAAAAGTTTTTTGCTCTCCAGAGAAAACCCCAGCGATCGGCCCTCTTGGTGGAAATGGGTCTTTGGACTCTTCCGGGAGGCACCAAAGGTGGGCGTCTTGGATGAACCGAAAACCCTTGAGAATCGCCGGAGGTGCTTTCATTGTCCATTATGATTCAGTTTGATATTAGAAAAAGACAGATCTTTCCTCTTCCTTCCAGGATTCTTTGAAGACTTTAAGTTCAAACGAAACTACCATTTAAGGCTTCAGATACTTTTAGTTCTCTCCAAAGTCACACATTGTCTCCAAAGTCTTCAAAAGAATATCACGTTTTCAAGATCGCTCAAGTCTTTACGAATTGGGATTCTTCTTCTTCAGGATTAAAGAAGTCTTCGCTGCAGTTTTATGAAAATATCTTGGAGACAGTGTGTGAAGAACTAAGAGTCTCCGGAGGCTCAAAAGTCAGTCTCAGTGGATCGATGTCTTTAAGGGATTGGAGACTTTAGTCATCTGTATTTTTCTCGTAATAAGCTAAGCCAAATTGAATGATGGAAGCACTTCCGGCGATTCCGGAGGAATCATGGGTATCCTCTGATACTCCCAGAGGGACCCTTCCCCTCCATTCCTCCCCCCTTCACACTCCCTTTTCCCCCTTTCCTTCCTCTTTCTCTCTCCCTTCCTTCTCCTTTCCACCCCCTTCTCACTCCCTCCCCCTCCTTTCCTTCACACTTCTCACTTCATTCCCCCTCCTTTCCTCAATCCTTCCCACTCCCTTCCCACTCCTTTCCTCTCTCCTTCTCTGTCCCTTCCGCCTCCCTTCTCACTCCCTTCCCCCTTCTTTCCTCCCTCCTTCTCACTCCCTTCCCCCTTCTTTCCTCCCTCCTTCTCACTCCCTTCCCCCTTCTTTCCTCCCTCCTTCTCACTCCCTTCCCCCTTCTTTCCTCCCTCCTTCTCACTCCCTTCACCCTCCTTTCCTCCCCTTTCTCACTACCTTTGCCCTCCTTTCCGCCCTCCTTCTCAGTCCCTTCCCCCTCCTTTCCTTCCCCCATCTCACGCTCTTCCTACTCCTTTCCTCTCTCCTTCCCATTTCCCTCCCCCTCCTTTCCTTCACTCTTCTCACTCCCTTTCCCCTCCTTCCCTCCCTCTTTCCCACTCCCTTCCCTCTCTTTTCCTCTCTCCTTTTCAGTCCCTTCCTCCTCCCTTCTCACTCCCTTCCCCCTGCTTTCCTCCCTCCTTATTACTCCCTTCCTCCTCCTTTCCTCCCGCCTTCCCAATCCCTTCAGCCTCCTTTCCTCCCCCTTCTCAGTACCTTCCCCCTCCTTCTCACTCCCTTCCCCCTCCTTTCCTTATATCTTCTCATTCCCTTCCCCCTCCTTTCCTTATATCTTCTCATTCCCTTCCCCCTCCTTTCCTCCCCCCCCCATCTCACTCCTTTCTTCCTCCTATCCTTCACCTTTTCACTCCCTTTTCCCTCCTATGCTCCCCTTTCTTGCTCCTTTCCCCTCTTTTTTTCCCTCCTCAATCTCTCTCCCTCCTTTCCCCCTCCTTTCTCACTCCTTTCCTCCCTTCTTTCCACTTCCTTCCCCTTCTTTCCCCCCTTCCCACTCCCTTCCCCCTTGTTTCCTCCCCCGTTCTCACTCCCTTCCCCTCCTTTCCACTCCCTTCCACCTCTTTTTCTCTTCATTATCACTCCCTTCTCCCTCCTTCCCCCCCCCCTTCTCAATCCCTTCCCCTCCGTTCCTTCCCCCTTCTCATTCCCTTTCTCCTCCTTTCCTCCCTCCTTCTCACTCCCTTCCCCTCCGTTCCTCCCTCCTTCTCACTCCCTTCCCCTCCGTTCCTTCCCCCTTCTCACTCCCTTCCCCTCCGTTCCTCCCTCCTTCTCACTCCCTTCCCCTCTGTTACTTCCCCCTTCTCACTGTGGCGGGATGTTGCAACAACAACCCCCACACCCTTGATCGCACTTAACAGACAATTGTCTCTGCAACACAAACTTTCCCCTTACTTTATCATGAACTGGACTCTTAGACAAAAGGACAAACAAAACAAAACATACCCTTAATACTATATTTCTTAAAACTAAAACGCTCAACATAAAGAATCCACAATCAAATTATCAACACTTAAATATATAATAACCGTATACCATTCAAATAAATCACCCAAAAAAACCTAACAAACTTAAAATTAAACTTCACACCAACACCCAAATATGTATGCTTATATATTTATAAAGACAGACACTCGTCCAAATGAGCCAGTCTTAATTAATGGCACACTGACACAGCCGTCCACACACACTGCAGAACTGTCTTTTACTGCACACAACCACACCTTTGTGGCTAGCAACACACTGCGCGGCCATTTTCCGCAACTACCTCCCTGATTGGGGACCTGGATATCATCATCATCATCATCATCATCATCATCATCATCATGCGTAATCTTGATAAACAGGCCAGGTCATCAACTGTTGGGCAATTCAAAATAGCAGTCTAAACAAAATCACTCACAGGCCAGGTTTTCAACAATAATCCACAAAAAATTGAGTCACTCCAAAGGAGGAATCACGGCCTGCCAAAATAAAAAAAAGAAAAACACTTACGAACACTTCTAGCTAACTTAACTATCGCACTATAATCAAAGATAAATAAAAAAACTGTTCCTATCATTCACAATCACGACCAGCAAATATAAAAAAAAAATGGTACTTACTTTTGAAATATCTAAACACTTCCATCGCTGGTAAGAAAAATATATAAATCCAGCGTTCACACAACTACCTCAGGACGCCGTCAATCAAAAAAGCATTTTCTGCTAAACATTCGCCACTGTCGTAACCTAGCTGAAAACATAAACAAACAATCTCATTTAAACCAACAGTCTTTCTCACAACAAACAATCGATACACTAACTACCTCTCTCTCTCTCTCTCTCTCTCTCTCTCTCTCTCTCTCTCTCTCTCTCTCTCTCTCTCTCTCTCAGGATTTGGCAAAAAACAAAAATAAAATAAAACAAAAACAAATCCTCCACATCACTCCCTTTCCCCTCCTTTCCTCCCTCCTTCTCACTCCCTTCCCCCTCCTTTCCTTCCCCCTTTTTACGCCCTTTCCCCTCTTTTCCTCACCCATTCTCACTCCCTTCTCCCTCCTTTCCTTCCCCCTTTTTATGCCATTTCCCCTCCTTTCCTCACCCATTCTCACTCACTCCCCCTCATTTTCACCCTCCTTCTCACTCCCTTCCCCTCTTTTCATCCAACCTTGTCACCCCCTTCCCCTTCCTTTTTCCCCCATTCTCACTCCCTTCCCCCTCCTTTCATCCACCCTCCTCACTCCCTTCCCCATCTTTTCCTCCCTCCTTCCCACTCCCTTCCCCTCCTTTCTTCCCCCTTTCTCACTCTCTTCCCCCTCCTTTATTCCCTCCTTTTTAATCCCTTCCCCCTCGTGTCATCCACCCTCCTCACTCCCTTCCTCTCTTTTCCTCCCCCCTCCTCACTCACTTCCCCCCCTTTCTTCCCCTTTTCTCACTCCCTGCCCCCTCCTTCACTCCCTCCCTTTCTCCCCATTCCCCCTCCTTTCCACTCCCTTCCCCTTCTTTCCTCCCCCCTTCTCACTCCCTTCCCCCTCCTTTCCTCTCCCTTCTCACTCCCTTCCCCTCCTTCCCTCCCCCTTCTCACTCCCTATGCCAAGGATGAAGGATATAAATTTCTTTGGGTATGAAGTCCAGACAGTGACATATTCTTCATACTTCTGTATTATGCTCCAAACTTAGGTGTGCAACTCCTTTTTGATACTGGCACTGGGAATAGAAGGCGATTGATAGATGTCACAGAACCATCGAAAGGGTTCACACAAACTTACTGTGCCGCTTTCCTTGGTCTGCTTTCCTTAGTCTGCATGCATTCAGTAGATGCGATATGACCAGTGCCTTTAAGGGAATTGTCAATTTGACAACCGCTGCGAATTCTACAGAAATGCCCAAAGTACCAAGAAGTCTTCATTTGCCTAGGGGAGTCATGGAAGGTGACTGATGAAATATTCCTTGCTCTTGAGGATTTCACCTGCACCATGTATTCTGCCAAAACTAAGACAAAGGAGGTTGACCAGCTTCGATACTAAATGCTCGAGTTAAACTGCAGTCGCTGGAATAAAAAAAGAATGTTAATCTTTCATCTCTTCAGCCACCAAGAGTGTCTAAATGAGCATATCAGGAGGTGAACTATCAGGTTGCAATATGGAAACGTGGCCATTATCCCAAACCTGAGGTCCCTAATCCAGCTGTGGATCATGGTTGGATAATGAAGGATGGAAATCTAGAACCCTGTTGGTTCAAGGGAACTGCACTTCCTACAAGTATGGCTGATATACTTGAGACGATGGACGATGATGAGATGTCTGATGATGAAAACAATGAAAGTGATGGAAATATTGATGATGACTATGAAAGTGATGATAGTGGGTCCGACTTAGACTAAGAAAGTTTCAAGTAACAAGATGGTAGATTTCAGGGTCGAAGGACCAAGGACTTCCCTTGTATCACAAGATATTTCCAATAATTACCTTTCCATTTACCCCCACCATAAGGCTAAATTTCGAGCACATTTTGCTATATAATTTTTTTTAAATTGCTCTAAAAAGCTTAATTTTTGTCCTAGAGAGGTCAGGTTGGTCTCATTCTTTTGGAAAATGCCTGAAGTTTCTCGTAAAATTTTCAAAAATATGTAAAAATATGTAATTAACAGTGTTTTGCAAGAACGTACCGGTACGTCCTTTGGGGGTGAAAGGGTTAAAAGTGGATCCAAAGGTACCCAAGTAGACTATCAAACTTTAAACCTTGCATAGGTTGACTTTTTTCTGTAGTCCAAAGCAACACAGTGTGAATTTTCCCAGGGAGGTCTTGCATCATATGAGTATATTGTACATTCATGTACAGTTTTATTGTATTTCATTCATGATTGTTGTAACCTTCAAATAAAGCATTTACTGACAGACTTGTTGAGACTGCCTTTATTGGATGCTGTGATCTCAAAAACCTGGGTGAAGACACGAATATTATCTTTCTTGCTGCATTCATGGAGGAGTTATAGACAAGTCAAAATTACATCGTCCAGTATGGCGACCATCTTGAATTTCAGCATGATGTAATTAGTTGACATTGCTGAGAATGCTTTTTTTGGATTCTCCGACCCCCAAAACCTGGGAAAACACACCAAAATAATTTCCGTAGCCCCTCTATAAGAAGAGTTAAGAGCTTTATCAGTTTTTACGATTTTGAGGCAAAAAAAACGACAAATTTCTTGATTTGGCCAATAAGTACACTTAATGGGTATCATTCTATTTCTTGAGGTCTCTAGAGATGAAATAAGGCAGAAAAAGTCATCAGATATTGGTCTGGCTGGTCCTCGGGTTTCATTTATGAAGGTGTCTAAAATTTTCACTTGACCCCAAAATTGGTGACCTTTTTGACCTCTGGTGACCTAATTATTAAATATAATTGCAAATTGTCTATTTTATCTGTTAGAGAGGCCCAAAACAAACATTTTGATATGTCATTTATCTTTCTGTGACCATTCAGTCCGGAGTTATGTCTAAGTAGGTTTCCCCTACACCAAAACTGGCAGCTGCAAAATTTTATGATGTCATCAAATAAAGTGGCCGAGGAGTGGTAGTGAGTCCCTATTTTTTCAATGGGAACATTAAAAAAATGAGAAAAGGATCAAATGCTACAACCTAATTGCACTTATGTCCATTTTAAGGAGGCGGGGGGGGGGGGGTGTAAGGTGAGCCCCCTCAGCCCACGGACTAACAGTGAAGGTGATTATTTCCGTTGCTTTTCTACAATAGCATACACGTCTTTTTATGGAAGAATCTTTGCTATATATATATATATATATATATATATATATATATATATATATATATATATATATATATATATATATATATATATATGAGAGTAGGGGAGAATTAGAACGACGGCACATACGAACAAAACGTCATAAGCCTTCTCTTGTCAAAGTCTAAACGTTTGATTTGATTTGGCATCGGCTTCGTTTTTGAAATTTAGATTTATTTCTGTTAATCCTAACTTTATTTGAGAAATTTATGCTATATTTTAGTGTAGTCCTAAGTGATATGATTTTCAGATGCCTATTCCATGCCTATAACCGTAAAACAATTATAGCGATAACTGCTTATGCGAAGTCAAAGTTAGAACTAAAGACATTCGAACACGACATACGTCTTTTTCGCGTTAGGATAAAATAAATGAATTTGATACGTAAAACTAGGCCTACGCCATTGTTTTCTATGTAGGTTTTCTCTATTGTTTGACTAATTTTGTCATAATCACCTTAGAAGATCATTATTTTGTCTTTCAGTTAATCTAGTGAAATGGGATAGTAATAACACCTACAGTCCGTTGCAAGGGACACATTGTTATTATAAATGTGTGTGCGTGCGTGTAAACATAATACCTTGAACATATCCTTCTCTCTGATTACGGTTCACATTCTCCTTGCCTACACATATACCAAGTAGGCTGGCCTACAGTATTCTTTATAGATTCTCCTCTGTCCTCATACATCTGACAACACTGAGATCACCTCGCAATTCTTCTTTCACCCAAGGGGTTAACTACTGCACTTTAATTGTTCAGTGGCCACTTTCTTCTTGGTAAGGGTAGAAGAGACTCTTTAGCTATGGTAAGCAGCTCTTCTAGGAGAAGGACACTCCAAAATCAAACCATTGCTCTTTAGCCATGGGTAGTGCCATAGCCTCTGTACCATGGTCTTCCACTGTCTTGGAGTAGAGTTCTCTTGCTTGAGGATACACTCGGGCACATTATTCTGTCTTATTTCCCTTCCTCTTGTTTTGTTAAAGTTTTTATAGTTTATAAAGGAGATATTTATTTTAATGTTATTGTTAAGATATTCTATTTTTCATTGTTTCCGTTATTCACTGGGCTATTTTCCCTGTTGAAGCCCATGGGCTTAGAAGCTAGGGTGGTAGCTTAGCAATTATTAATAATAATAATAATAATAATAATAATAATAATAATAATAATAATAATTTCCAGACAGCAATGAGACTGTAATTCAATATATATATATATATATATATATATATGGAAATTTGCATTTTATAATATAGGGTAAAATAATACAGATAATATAACGAAAATAGGAATAAATGTCACATTATAAACAAAATAGAAATATGGAAGTTTCATAAATCGAATGATTCTAGTGATAGTGAGTAAGCAGTGTTGCCAAATTTCCTCCTGACAACATCATTTTCCTTAATAACACTGATACTGAATTAGAAGTTCCATTTACATTTGGCACATGTGCGGCTAATCATAGGCTATGCTTTAGCATGGTAGAGAAAATACTAATTATCTCTCTCTCTCTCTCTCTCTCTCTCTCTGTTCCTGCTTCTCCTCTCTTGCATCCATGCTGTCCAACCTCTGGGATTCTACAAACAATACATGGAAAGAGAGAGAGGAGAGAGAGAGAGAGAGAGATTCACTAAATATTGTAAGTAAGTAAAAGACTCAAAGATATTGCGGTCTCCGTTGCCACTATACGATGGATTGTAAGCCGAAGGCTTATATCAAGTTCTGTTGACGGAAAAATTTTCGTATAGAATTTTGAATCGTCTCTCCCAACGTCTCGTCCGGTTTCACAATATCCATGCTAATGTTGTGTTTGTGACAACCAACTACATCATAGACTACTCTCTCTCTCTCTCTCTCTCTCTCTCTCTCTCTCTCTCTCTCTCTCTCTAAAAGGTAGGGTTTAGGGAGGTATGGGGGACGAGAGGGGGAACACGACAGAAGCTTCTAGAATCTTCGAGAAAGGAAGAGATGACAGTGCATGATATGTGTGAGGGAGCAGCAGCATGGCGGTTAGCAACAATCCAACGGTTATAGAGAGAGAGAGAGAATAGTTGAAAATGTAGGGGGTTGTAATGCAGGAAGGGAGCAGGGAGTGCAGTGTAGGGAAGATATAGGGACAATAAAGGAATGCAACTAAAGGAGAAATTTGCGAAAGACTTCACGAGAAGAAGAGCGAAAGGGTGTTATGCAATTAAGCGGTGTCAGAGGAGAGTTTTCAGTGTAGGACAAAGAAGCGAAGGCGAACGACAGACAAAGCGGAAGCAATGAATGGGAGGGAGAGGGGAGGGAGTACGGTGTCCGGGGAGGGAGGGAGGGAGGCAGGGATTTGAGAGGGGGAGGGGTGGACACAGCATTCTGCTCTAACTTATAATCTATATTAATATAGTAGACATTAATATATTTGTTGACGCAAAAGGATTGAAGTGGGATTGCCAGAGTGTGACAGAGGATATTTTACCATAAAAAGATAGGAGTTATTTTTCTCAGGTTAAGAAGGAGAGAAGCTGAAGGTGATTAGCATATAGGGAGTGAGACAAAGGATACGTTACACTTCCTGTTTAATGGTTTGCATTAGGGAGGATAGAGCTCCACGTGGATAGGATAGGGATAAGGAAGTTCTGTAGAGCGTGCTTGTGTAAAGGGAATAGGTAGGGAATGGAGGGGTGAGGGTATGTGTGCTGTATGGGATAGGAAGGATAAGCGGCATAGGCAATCCTTACTGGATAGAGAAGATAGGTTTTGCCGTGATGATTGTGAACGTGTTATGCCATATCAGCGAGATGATTATGTGAAAGAGATTGGTTACAACAGAGATAATAATAATAATAATAATAATAATATTATTATTATTATTATTATTATTATTATTATTATTATTATTATTATTACATGTTAAGCAACAACTCTAGTAGGAAAAGCAGGGATGCTACTAGCTCAGAGGCTCTAGCAGGGAAAATAGCTCAGTAAGGAAAGGAAACAAGGAAAAATAAAATATTTTAAGAACAGTAACATTAAGAGTAAATATTTATTATATAAACTATAAACGCTAACAAAAACAAGAGGAAGAAAAATAAGATAGAATAGCGTACCCTCAAGCAAGAGATTGGTCATATCAGCATGATAATAATATGAAAAAAATGGATTATATAATGAAATTATGGTAGTTGAGAATAACATTTTCCTGTTAATTAAAGTAATAAGTTTGTGTGGGTATCGGGCAGTGAAATAAGGAGATCCCTTTGGCTCTGCAAAATCTTGAATAATTGAATGGACAATTTGGCTAAAGAATGCGGAAGAGAGGGAATGGGAGGCTTAATGTGGATAAGGGGAATAGATATAAGATAAAGAAGGATAGGGAGAGGTAGGAGGTTAGGAAGCAGTAGCACTCGAGTAGAGTGCAGGCGCAAAAGTTAGTGAAATATCAAGTGCAAATTCCTTGGATTCGTACTTAGGCCTATGCAGAGTAAGTGTGAATAACAGTTTTGCCGAAAGACTTACTCATAGGGTAAACTTGTAGACTGTGCAGGAGAATGAAGGAAAGTTTTTGATATATTACAAACGATCGGGATGGAGGAATTTGAAATGTATTAACGTGTGACGGTGCCGAGAGAAAGGTTGTGAACTCAAAGGCAGTGTGGGAGCAATGAGTTAGTTTATTAAAGAACACTCTCCTTTATATACAAATGTATCATCGCAAAGAGAGAGAGAGAGAGAGAGAGAGAGAGAGAGAGAGAGAGAGAGAGAGAGATACACTAAAAACGTTATACTGCACTTAATATTATTATTACTAGCTAAGCTACAACCCTAGTTGGAAAACCAGGAAACTATAAGCTCAAAGACCCAACAGGGAAAAATAGTCCAATGAAATGAATAAACTACAAGAGAGGTGATATTCGGAATATATTAAGATCAGTAACGGCATTAAAATAGATCTTTCATAAATAAACTATGAACTTATAAACTTAGGTCCGCCTGTTCAACATACAAACATTTGATGCAAGTTTGAACTTTGGAAGTTCCACAGATTCACCTGCACAGTTACAAAGATCATTTTACTCCCATGCAAAATATGGAAGTGTTTTATATTCGGTATCACATTAAAATGTGTCATTTACAGGCTTAACAAATAAATAAAAATTGACCTTCAAAATTAACACTCCACCAACCGTCATCGGTTCAAATACCGTCCAATCGTTCCATGGAGTCCAATGAGCCGAAGTTAAGCGAGTTATCTCTCCCTTTCCTTACTCACACACGTTCCAAACTTAAAGTTGACGAATGTGTTTGATTATGGAATAAGATTTCCATACAAGTTTTATCTCTAAATCTAATTTCATCTTAATTTTGATAGAATAAGCGACATAAATATAGTATTGGCTTATCAACACTAAAGCTGAAACTAGAGAGGCACTCAGTAGTAAGCAATTGTGTCTTCGCCACGTCAAGCAGCAGTCTTATTCGCTCTTAAACTCCACAGCATATTATTGTACTTCGATGTATTTTTTTTCAAAATCTAATGGATTTGTCCTTGGGTCACATACCCCACAGGTCCACCAAGTTTTGTTTGAATAGCTCCAATAGTTTTGGCATAACGTTATTCACAAACAAATAACAAACTGATAAAATATATAGCATATTCTCACATAGAATATCACGTAATCACATTCATTTATTCATATTTTAGATATATATATATATATATATATATATATATATATATATATATATATATATAATATATATATATATATATATATATATATATATATATAGAGAGAGAGAGAGAGGAGAGAGAGAGAGAGAGAGAGAGAGAGAGAGAGAGAGAGAGAGAGAGAGAGAGAGAGAGAGAGAGAGAGAAAAAAATAGCAAATACGATTAAATATAATTTAACAATAGAGAAAAAGTCGGAGGGACCAAAATTAGCATAGTCTAGGAAATTGGCGGGAAGTTTCATTTTCAGTGGTCAATCTGTACTTATTTGTCGGACGTGTGAATGTCCTGTTTTAATGTGATACCAATTGTAAGACATTATACGTTTTGCATAATGTTGGATTCATTATGTATAACCTGTAATAGGTTTGAAAAGAGGTACCAAGTGTAGGCCAACGTTTTCGGGGTGTGTGTGTGTGTGTGTGTGTCTAGGACATTTCGAATTTCTAAGGATGTCCGGCAAATCCTTTTTAGGTTTTAAAATTGACATTTTTATTTGTTTAACGTAGATGTTTTGATTGATGAGTTTTGGCTATGTGGCCCTGTTCATTACTTCATTACTTGATATAAGTATGGTGAGATCGGTGTTACTGTATGGACAATAGTCATGGTATGACAATGAAACATTATCCAAGTGATTTAGTAGATTTGAGAACAAAGCCCCTAGAAGGATATTAGGAGTTGAATGGCAGGACAGGATTAGAAATGAGACTATAAGAGAGATTACTTTCGAGTGCCATATGTTTATGAGATCATTGTGAGGGGTAGATGGAGATGGTTTGGCCATGCTCTTCGCACTCCCCAAGAGAGATTAGTTCACCAAACTTTCAACTGGGTCTCCACAAGGCACTAGAAGAGTTGGAAGATCCAGACCTACATGGCTGAGGGCTTTGAAGCGTGAAGTAGGTGACGAATGGAGGTATTGAATTAAAAGCTCGAGATAGAGACTACGGGCGAAATCTAACCGATGCCCTTTGCGTCAACAGGCGTAGGAGGAGATGATGATGATGATGATGATATCCTATAGTACCATTCCTGCGTTTTTCTCCGGCGCTCTCTTCCACCCTCCTCCTCCTCCTCCATCTTAGATATTTCTACGACGGAGTTTACTATAATTCTCTTACGAATGACAACCTTCTTCTTGTTAACCTTCTCTTATGCTTAAGCTAACCTCAATCTATCACTATTCATAAATCTTACGCTTTTACTTTATAAAACAAATTCGGTCTTTTTCTCATACGATTTCCTTCTGACTTAAGTTGCCGTCTCTCAATTTCTCGAGATAGTTTACGCCCTATTCCTCTGTCTCTGACTCAATCGCTTTTCCTTCCTTCCCACGATCTCCTACTTCCGATTCCGTTCAAGTGTTCCCCTTAGACCGTCACGCCCTCACACACACATTACCGGTGACAGCCAGAGCGACCTGTCAACATATACGGGTTTCACTATAAGAAAAAGTTGACCAAGACACTTGCTCTGCAGAGGTCACCTGACCTGGAGACCCAACTCCAGGCTTCTAAACTAGGATAAACAGCCTGTTCGCTCAAACTTGCCACCATCCCAAAAATACTACCAGAACCGCTTAGCGCTCTTTAATTGGAACTTAAGATTCAAAACTAACTCTTTTAATTAAACTCATTGTTAATTGTCCTTTGCATTATATTAATAACCTTTGCCCTATTCAAGCTTCAAATTTATCACAACCCTTTACCCCTGTTCGATTTCTCTCATTCAAAGTACATTCGTTGTTTCATTATTACTATTCGCTTACGGGCTACCAACGCAAGAGCCCGTGTCATGCATATAAAGCAAGACAATCTAAAATGAACCAACGAACGAACGAACCTCTTCTGTAGTTAGATAGATAGATGATTAGAATGTGATATTAAGAAATGAGAAGAAGCAAATGAAAATTAATATCATATTATTAGCATAAGAAAACATTTCGGGAGTTTCAAGATCAAACGAATAGATATTTGAACGAAACCTTCTGGGAAACACCTCATTTAAATATGGCGTTTCATTCTGATTAAATTTCCTCATTTTACTTCGTTTAGGTTTAGAGCAGAGGCCGAATGTAAAGGGCAATTTTACCTCCGTATGTAGAACAATCACGGTGGGACTTTGGTCTCTCTCTCTCTCTCTCTCTCTCTCTCTCTCTCTCTCTCTCTCTCTCTCCATTTATTGTTTGTAGACGTATTTCCATTATTTGGTATTTCTTAATAAATATGAACACATTTGGACAACTCAGAGATCGACATGAAGTAAAAATTCTAGAGAGAGAGAGAGAGAGAGAGAGAGAGAGAGAGAGAGAGAGTTGAAGAATAGGTGTTGGAGGAAGACTGTGGGAGATCTAGTTTTGAAATTGTGATGTAAATTGTGGGTGTTTTGGAGGACTGGGTGAGACTGACGAAAGATTGGTGGAGATTGACTGTTGGAGATAGATTGTGAGAGAACTGATAGAATGTTGGAGAAATTTTCTGGAGGAATAATATTAGGTCAAAGTATGTTGAAAATTGTTGGAGAAAGATTGATATAGGTCTAATGAAACTGAGATCAGTAGAATTACTCGTAAAATGGCTCTGATGAAAAACTCTGTTTCCCATTTTATTCTATTTTGTAGATTGAACTTATTCCATTATTAATACTTTCGATTTTCGAGCAGAGGCCGATGGGGGAAAGCTACCTTACGCCATAATGAAGATAGGAAAGTTAATTACATGGACTTTGGTCTATTGTATAGCTTAAACTCTCTCTCTCTCTCTCTCTCTCTCCTCTCTCTCTCTCTCTCTTAGATTTGCGTCTCTATATCCATGCACGACCACACTCAATTACGTTTTATATATACTCATAGGCAATGGATATTGGCATTATAAAACAAAGGAATAATAGGAAAAGAGATATCAAATTGGAGAGAGAGAGAGAGAGAGAGAAGAGAGGAGAGAGAGAGGAGAGAGAGATCCCATATATACCCTATAATGCTAAAGCGTAGTTTTTTGTTAGTCTCACTTGTTGCCAAATGTAAATGGAACGTCTAATGCAATATCAATATTGTTAAGGGAAATAATGTAGTTAGGGTGAAATTTGGCAACGTTGCTCATCTGTCACTCAAATCATTCATTTTTTGAAATATCAAATAGTTTTATTTTGTTTATAATGTGTCATTTATTGTTATTTTCATTATATTATCTATATTATTTTCATCTTTAATGTGAATGCAACGGACCGTAGATGTTAGTCCTATCCCATTTCACTAGACTAACTGTAAGAAAAATAATTATATTCTCAGGCAATTAAGCCAAAATTATTCAAACGACAAAGAAAACCTAAATAGAAAACAATGGCGTAGGCCTAGTTTTACGTATCAAATTCATTCACTTTATCCTAATCGGGAGAGAGACGTATCTCGTGTTAGAATGTCTTTAATTCTAACTTCGACTTTGCATAAGTAGTTATCATTGTAAAGGCTTTACGGTTTTAGGCATGGAATAGGCATCTGCAACTCACGTCACATAGGCCTACACTAAAATAAAAGACCATCCCCAAATAAGTTATGATTAACAGAATTGAATCCAAATTTATATATATAATATATATATATATATATTATATATATATATATATATATCCACTAACAAACAATTTTCAAATCTGCTAATTGGCGCCAAAATCTTTCCTGAGACCTCCAACTCTTTCAAAAGGGCAAAGTAATATGAAACTATCGCTCAATTCAGAAGAAAATATCTTGTTTCATTGGGCGAAATAATATGAAAATGTCGTTCAACTCAACGCAGTGCCGGTAGGCCTTGCTGCTTCCTCCAGTCACCTTGGATGACGCGGAGGTAGCCGCAGTAGGGGATTCAGCATTATGAAGTTTGATCTGTGGTGGATATAAGGGGAGGGTGGGCTGTGGCACCTCTAGCAGTACAAGCCGAACTCGGTTGAGTCCCTCATCAGGCTGGGAGGAACGTAGAGAGGAGAGGTCCCCCACCCTTTTTTTTCCTATTTGTTCGATGTCGGTTACCCCCAAAAATTAACGGAAGTGCCCTTGGTATATATTATATATATATATATATATATATATATAAAACAAATCTAGCCGTGTGTGTGTGTATAACCTTTCTGAGTGGGAATACCTTAATATGGTGAAATGGTTTGTGTGTCACCATGATCAACAAAGCTGCACTAGTCAGGGCCACTCACACTAGGTCGGTTTGGCGTGTGTGATCAGACGAAAATCTCCCACCATCACCTATCCACAGTGGCTAGCGTTATGACCAAAACTGGCCATAAGAACATGTCTGAGGCATATTTCATGCAGTATACTAGAAACGACTGCATTTGTTTTTGTTGTTGTTGCTGTATTATATCTATTTATATCTATCTATCTATACATTGTAATAAATCATAGTGTCTGCAAATCTTGTATTTAGCATTATTTCGTGCACCTTCTAGAAATTAAATTTATATTTATGCTGCAAAGTCTCGGTCTAGAAGAAATAGCATTTTTGGTACTTCATGAAACTCTGTCAGTGGAACTAACCAGAGCATCTCTCTCTCTCTCTCTCTCTCTCTCTCTCTCTCTCTCTCTCTCTCTCTCTGGTGTATTAAGACAATTTCTTTTCCGATGCAATGTATAATGTATTTGTAATTTATATTAGAGTAAAAATTCCAATATATGTCTGACAATTTTATAAAAATCTCATATCATGTCAAAGAGACGTTATATACGTAGTTGATTTGGCAGTGTTGCCATTTGCCATTTTAACAGGAGTTTGGCCAGGTTTCATCACCACGCTGGCCAACTGCCGATTGGTGATGGTGGGAGACTTATCTGATAGCGTACAACAAACCAATAGTAGCCTAGCGTGGGTGTCCCTGACTATAACAGATTTGCTGATCATGATACAAAAAACCCTCTAACCACGTTGAGAGAGAGAGAGAGAGAGAGAGAGAGAGAGAGAGAGAGAGAGAGAGAGAGAGAGAGAGAGAGAATAAATGTATAGACATGGTTGAAAGGAAAATAAAGAATTAAAATATATCTTTAGTAAAACTTAAAATAGCTTTACTAGTAAGAGAATTAGATGAGGAAAGTGTGATGTAAAGTGATAAGAAGCAAATACGAATAAATATAATTTAACAAAAGAGAAAAAGTTGGAGGGACCAAATAGAGTCTATGTCGGCGGGAAGTGGCATGACCATGGGTCTGTGGTTGAGGTATTGGGGGGGGGGGGGGGGGGGGGGCTCCTGTTGGGTGTGTGTGTGTGTGTCATTCTCTAGGAGCTAGGAGGGGGTGGGGCGGGGGTCAGAGTTGTAGTTTGAGCCGATGACGGTTGATGGCGTTTCAATTTCAGTGGTCAATCTGTACTTTTTTTGATGAGTGTGTGAATGCCCTGTTTTATTGGGATACCAATTATTATACATTACACCTTTAACTTGTAATAGGTTTTAAAAAGCTATATTAAGTGTAGGCCAACGTTTTGTGTGTGTGTGTGTGTGTGTGTGTGTGTGTGTGTGTGTGTGTGTGTGTGGGTGTGTGTGTGTGTGTGTAGGCCATTTCAAATTTCTAAGGCTGTCCGGCAAATCCTATAGGTTTTTACATTGACATTAGATGTATTGAATGTGAACTTTCAGCTATGTGGCACTGTACATTGTGATCAACTGAACTAGGTCAGACCAGGGCTGCCGGACTCTCCACACTAGGCAACTCCACAGCACTGATTCAAGAATCAGTGTTTCAGTGAGTCGGCAACATCAAGCGCTGAACTCCACTGAGCCTCCTACTGTAGTCCCATAACATCCACACTTTCATAGACTTTACAATGACTGTAATTTTTATATAGATATCTCGGGGAAAATAAATAATAAAACACTCATATTAATTATTATTACTTTTTATTACATTTTAATCGACATACGTCATCTCTTTACAAAGTGTGGAATTTATTAACACTCTGAATTTCCACATTCCACACTTGCTCAAGATGTGGAGCAGATTAGCCGTATCGATGACGTCAATTCCACGTTTCGGCAGCCCTGATTATGAGATCAACTGAACTAGGTTAGAGCCATTTGTACAAACCTGTTCACACACACACACACACACACACACACACACACACACACACACACACATACAAATTTCAGGTTCAAACAAGGTGTTGAACCCATTTCATTCATATGTGAGACTCATTATTCCTCTTAACTAAAAAATGTTAAGTATATGTGTTACACCTATTCATGTACACAGTTATTGAAGTGATATTATTATTATTATTATAAACTGATTAAATCCATAGGGGCTTCATTGACTAGATACATCAAAAGATATCCAGTTCCTTGTGATGCTCAGTGCCTATCTAACTATCCTACGCCTATCGACGCAAAGGGCCTCGGTTGGATTTCGCCAGCCGTCTCTGTCTTGAGCTTTTAAATCAATGCTTACCCG
Source organism: Palaemon carinicauda (assembly GCF_036898095.1). Taxonomy (NCBI): domain Eukaryota; kingdom Metazoa; phylum Arthropoda; class Malacostraca; order Decapoda; family Palaemonidae; genus Palaemon; species Palaemon carinicauda. Next base: position 27,411,316 of record NC_090767.1, read on the forward strand.
TTCCTCATCTTCTTCATGCTTAATAGTCCTCAGTCATGTAGGCCTGGGTCTTCCAACTCTTCTAGTGCTTTGTGGAGCCCAGCTGAACGTATGGTGATTAGTTCACTATATGGCTGAGGACAATGAAGCTTGAAACGAGAAGTAGGAGACGATGAATGGAGAAGTATTGATTCGAAATATCAACATAAAGACCACTGCCAAAACATAACCGAGGCCCTTGGCGTCAATAGTCCTAGGAGGAGATGATGATGGTGATAGTTATTATTGATATAAATGAAAAGATCTCAAATGATTATGGTTCGAGTTTTTTAATATCTCAGATTAACATGTTATTCCCGAAGCACTCAAATTGGGAGACCCTTTACGATCTTCCTATAAGTTGAACGATATTTTCATAATATTTCGCCCAATGAAAATAGGAATTTTTCTCTGAAATGAGCGATAGTTTCATATTGCTTCGCCCTTTTGAAAGTTTGAAAGAGTTGGAGGTTCTGGGAAAGATTTTGGTGCCAAATTGCAGGATTTAAAAATTGTTTGTTAGTGATATATATATATATATATATATATATAATATATATATATATATATATATATATATATATATATATATATATATGTGTGTGTGTGTGTGTGTGTGTGTGTGTGTGTGTGTGTTTAGATTTAATTCTGTTAATCATAATTTTATTTGAGAAACTTATACTTTGTTTTAGTGTAGGCCTAAGTGACTTGATTTACAGATGCCTATTCTATTCTTAAAACCGTAAAACCTTTACAATGATAACTGCTTATGCGAAGTCGAAGTTAGAATTAAAGATATTCGAACACCAAATACGTCTGTCTTGCGATTAGGATAAAGTGAATGAATTTGATACGTAAAACTCGGCCTACGCCATTGTTTTCTATGTAGGTTTTGTCTATTGTTTGAATAATTTTGGCTTATATACCTAAGAGGATAATTATCTTTTCTTGCAGTTAGTCTGGTAAAATGGAATAGGAGAGAGACAGGGCTGTTGGGATGGGATAGTACTAACATCTAGGGTCCGTTGCAAGGAGCATCTTGGTATGGTAAATGTGTGTGTGTGCGTGCGTGTGTTTGTGCAACCATAATCTCATTCTTGATCCTTCTGTGACTGGTCTTCAAATCTATTCAAAATCTTCTATTCAAAATTTTACTATAAACCTTCCATGGTATACTTACAGTCCCCTGTCTGTATCAACTTTATATAAGGGAACAAATGTTATTCGCAGCTATTCCCTTACAACCGTTTCCCCATCCAAACAAACCTTATTATGTTAGTCGCTCAATCACATTGCAATCATGTCAATTTCTGGTGTCTTTCCTTTCTTCAACCTCTTAATTGTTTTATTTATGTTTTTACATCTTTAATTTCCACAAGAATTCCTATACTCTAAAAAATTAAGGGTATAAAAGGGGTAGAAAAAGGGTATTTCTAGTGGTTAAAATAGCATACCCTATCGGGGTATATAAGAACTATAATATACCCTTTACAATATACCCATATCAAGGGTATAACATATACTTGAGATACCCTTACTTAGGGGTGTATCATAGGTAAAGAATACCCTTTTACAGGGTACTCTATACGACATAAATACCCGTGTATATTAATTATAATTTTATAATTAATATCTATTCCACCATTATATAGGTGTAGTTATAGCTTATAAGTATATAAAGTAATAAGGTCAATGATTTTAAAAGTTTGGTTTATCAATTTATTATTTCCATTACACTTGAAAATCAAAAATATATATATAATATATAGAGTGATGGCAGAAGCTGCAAAGCAAACCGTACGCAGAAATCTGTGAAAAGAAAATATTTGTTAGTGTGTGTGCCTAAATATATATATACATACACACATATATATATATATATATATATATATATATATATATATATATATATATATATATATATATATATATATATATATATATATATATATATATATATATATATATATATATATATACATATATATATATATATATAGAAAAGAAAGGAAAAAATATCATGCATAAATACCTATAACTGTCTGCTACCTCAAGTCAAACTGATTAAGAAATCCCTGGCGTCAGTGTTTGCCTACAGACTACTCGTAATCGTAATGTTATTAACGTTTAGCTGAATACGTTGTTTATGGTTTTTTTTCCTCCCAGACAGCTTGACGCTCTCTCTCTCTCTCTCTCTCTCTCTCTCTCTCTCTCTCTCTCTCTCTCTCTCATAATTAAGTACTAATGATAATTTCTTACTTATTTTCCCCGGTGTTAGTAATAATGATTTTTTAGACTATCACAGCCTGAATGCAAAACTAATGATGATGTCTGACAATTTTTATTCGTAACTACTGTTTATGCTTGCATAGATGGACAGTTAGTGTTCTTACCTTGGTTAACAGATGAAATGCAGTGTAGATATTATAATCCCGATGACGCTAATTGGAGCAATTTATCTTCACTGCAGAGCAGACTAGAGTCCAGACGCCACTGAAATTTCCCGCCAAATTCCCGGGGTCTCGAAGAATCTCGAGACGGCAACAATACAAATTGCCAAGTACCTCATTTTGTAGGAACTTGCTTCAAAACTACCCATAACTCAAAACCAATATGTTGTTAGTAACTTTTTTGGTGTATTACACTATCACTGTAACAATATGGTGATTTAATACAGAGTAAAAAGTTCATTTCATGACATGATCCCACAAACTTACCAAGCCCATTTTAAGACAAAGTACAATAGAGGGTATATTATTCACAAAAAATACCCTGCCTCCTGGTGTGGAAGGGTATTTTTGAGCCTTAGGGTGTTTTACATGTATATAAACCCCAGCTCAATCGTTATACCCTTTCTGTACCTTGAACTTTTTACAGTGTAGGCTCACTCTATTTGAGTCTCCGTTACTGAGATTCTCTTTTCTTACATACTGCCCTCAATAAATATTCAGAATACTAATTCCATCGACTACATTCACGTTGAATAGCATCTCTCCATAGACATACTTTTATTTAGAATTAATGTATGTAATCAAATTCAGGCTCTCTAATGCCTGGAGTGTGTCAGTAAACCTTTGAGCTTGATAATATGTACATTAACTTTCTCTGTATTGAAGGCAACGTTTCATTCCCTTGGATTCCATATGCACCATTCCCCTTCTGTTATTATTATTGAACATTATTTGTCTGTTCATTTAATCTTGTCAACCCTTTGACTTTGTCTTATATCTTGCAACTGAATTTCATATAATACCATTTTCCAATTCATTATGTCTCCTGATTTTACCCCTGACTTTTATTTTCTTCAATAACCCCTATTGTTCCTACAAACATTTCTTTCTGCGAATGTGACCTCATAATGGAATTCTTAAAACTCTTTTACCTCCCCCAGGATATTTATTAATATATAATATTTCTTGTTTAGAATTGAATTGATTTGATTTTGACCAGCCATCTGAAGCTTACGTATTAGAACCAAACAACCTGAAAGTGCCGTCTGAAAAGGGTACACAAATCATTCTTTGCCAATCCATTGTCAAGATTAGTTGTAGGATTCATTGGTCAAAAGTTGGCACAGCAATACACCTTAATGACTTCACCATGCTAAGTAATCTGGAAATAATTATAATTACATAAAGTATTAATTACCTGTTCATCATTGACTGTTTATCTTATTTTTGTTTTTCTTCAAATCTGACTTAAATGAGGCCATTAATAAGGCCACCTCATATGGATCCCATGTTCTGTATAAAGACGATGTATCTGTTTTGCTTCTTTGGGAATTGGGTCCACATCAATGAGACACAAGTCATGGCTCCAGTCAAGTTTTTCATTTTTCATTTAATGCGTATCACGTGTTCACACGTAATTTTACACACGCGCGCATGCGCGCGCACACACACACACACACACACACACACACACACACACATATATATATATATATATATATATATATATATATATATATATATATATATATATATATATATATATATGCTTGTATCCTCACCCTTAGTAAGCGTTGCCAAAAATAAATCCATGTCATTAGATTAGCTTCAGGATCATTCCTTCAAGACATTGTTAGATTATTTTTTTCTGGAAATTTAGATTTGGTTCAAATTATTTTATGTTGAGCAGGTTGAGTTACTGTCGTTTCATAAATGCTAACCTGTCCAAAGATGATTGAGCAAAAGGTATAAGAATACAGTGGGTTGAAGGACAGATAGAGCAATACAAATAAAGCTGAAGTAGAAATGATGAACGTTCCCATTTCGAAAGGTTCTCCAACTCTTCATTGGAACCTCCTATGACTTTACGTGTCAAACTTCTTGAGTGTGTAAATAGGGTCATCCAAGTACTCATAAAACCTAACTTTTCTTGGTTGATTTCAGCGATTGGATTTGAGTGTCGAGTTACTCTGTGTCATTGTTGTCATGCAGATATTTTCCTTGGTATTAATTTGATTTATTTTTCATTATTACATGTCTTAACTATTTTATTAGTCACTACTCAATTTATTTCTTTGTGCTGGGCTACCTACCTTCCTTATTGAGCCACATGGCCAAGGATCACTCTGCTTTTCATCTAGAGTTGCATCTTGACTTACAATGATAATACGCAATGCGAATCAGCTTTTTTAATGACGATCCTCTTCAACCAAAAAATTGTACTCACATGATGTCCAAAATTATATTTAGTGTTTGCGTGATCCCGCCCATGTTAGGCGCTTGAGAAGCATATAACCATTTGAAAGAAATTGAGTTAGAATTCAACGGGTAGTATACATAAGGAAATGATGACAAATGCGGGCGCATTTGTATCGTAGGGAAATTGATGGCATTGAGAAGAACAACTAAAAAAGCAAATGGATGTGATCTTCATGTGTCTTCCTTTTTAACGGGTTTGACAGAAGAGACAATTTATTTTTTGATTAAATGAAAAAAATATAGTTGGGAAGGAAGACAAAAAGAGAAAACTAAATGCAGTTCAGTTGCAACTTGAAGATATCCACTAGAAGAGTTAGTTATAATGAAATCGGAGCACAGGACTTGACACAGGCATCGCTCTATTTTGTTGTTGGTGAAAAACTTTTATCATAGAAATAAATAGAGAAATTTCCAGTTGTGGTTTACATACATCATTAACTATATGTAGCATACTGCCAGTTAGATAAAAACTTATAGTAATAGATATAAACATTAGAAAAAAAAGGCACGCTGTTTGCCGGCATTTTCGTTTTCAATTAATGGATAGTTTTTAATTTTTATGCAATACAACTATAGTTTTTACAAATTGTTATTTAAAAACGAAATAATCAAAAGATTATATTGGGAGAAGTGTTTCACTAAACACGCGATGTTCGATTACTTAATAGTATAAATTGTATTAGGCTATTTAAAAATAGATTAGTGTCGTCATTTTATAAGAAAAAAAAACCATAGACTATATTTCATTTCCTATATTTTCTACGGAGGTGATATGATAGGATCTACCTGATTTAATGTTGTGTTATTTTACTCAAAGAAAAGATGAGGCAAGATTGCTACCAAATTTCCATATCAAATAAGATTAAATTGTAATGAAATCCCTACTGCCATACTAGAGTTTAAGCCACTAGAGAGTTGATCTCCTTGACACTAAACCCTAAACCATGATTTAGCTTCTGGGGTTTGCGAATTAAATTCGTCCCTTCTGATGCACTTTTATTCAATATCTTTAAACCACATTCAGCCTCTTTTTCATAATAATAAAAGGATTATTTCTCATCTTAACGTGGCGTCTCTTCTTTATTTATTTATTTATTTATTTTTTTTTTTGTGGGTTTTTATGAATTTTACATTTATAGCCTTGCGTTTCCATAATCTCCTTTAAAACATATCAGTTTTTGTCATACTATCTATTGCTAACTTGACATATTTTATACCATTTTTTCTAATATCTCAGAATGTACCGTTTACCTTTCGTAAATAATTTGGTAAGAACTAAGACTTGACGTTTGTAATTTCAAGTATATTTTTATGTGTTGGAATAAACTCATATTATAAAAAGAAGAGCAAATCTTGTAAAATTGTTAAAATAGAAATAGGAAATATACTGTTGCTGTTCTTTCATTTGATTGACAGAAGTAGAAAATAAAAACTAGTTGCCCTGTTCAGAATTGGAAAGACGGGAAAAAATGATGCCCCGGGTATGAAGCCAAAGGAAGAGGTTGGCTACGAGGCATAAATTTCTCTAACTGAGAATCTCCGAGGAACGTGGATGGACCCCAAACTAGAAATTAGAGTCCCAGAAAATATCGAACCACTGCTATGATTCTTCCTCTGGGCCATTTGGATTTTTGCAAGAAATTAAGAGAAAGTTGTAACCCTTGATTATGATTATCCAGGACTTTAACCAGTTACATCTCTGTGAGAATATTCAGCTTCTTTTATGAGACTGAAACCACACCAGGAAGTTCTTCGATAAATTCAGCTGGGGTTGATCTGCTATAACTTAGGGAATTTTGCGAGCATTGACGCATGAAGTTGATTACGTAAGTACTGTGGTGAGAATTTGTGAGATTTTAAAGCATATTTTGCATAAATATCGAATTTGATAATGTGTACTCTTATGCTGGTGCTTATAAATCTCTCTCGATTTTCTTAATTAACCCAGTAACTACTGCAGATTCCCATTTAAGGTTTGAATTTTACAGTTTTAGAATCCATCTTTTTTTAATGTTTCGGTCGAATGTTTCAGACATGTCAATTCATCACCACGCTGGCCGGTGCAGATTGGCGATGGTGGGATATTTTCTTCTGATATCTGACAGCAAACCAACCTAGTATGGGGCCTTGACTAGTACAGCTTTGCTTCTCATGGCGATACGCAAACCCTTTCACTACGGTAAGGTATCCCCACTCAGAAAGGATATATATATATATATATATATATATATATATATATATATATATATATATATATATATATATATATATATATATATATATATATATATATATATATTATAAATTAATTAGTATACTATGGTAAATAGTCTTGTAGCTCCCTAGGTTTACTGGATATTACTTAGCAATTACTAAAAAAGTTTTTTGAAACAGGAATCAAATGATAATAATCTGTCATGAAACTATTTGAAAGTTTTTGTTTCGTCACATTCCCATGTGTCCCACGTCATTTTGATCAAACCATACGAGTCTTGCTTTTCCAACTAGGGTTGTAGCTTGGCTAGTAGTAATAATAATAATACTAATAATTTATTGTGAGGCTTATCCATTACCGTTAGGAAGTGTCTTTGAATTGAGAGGCTTGAATAACTAGGAGAAATATTCATTGAATATAAAGATGCTTATAAACATAAGCCCTTCAAGTGTAACGTTGGAGCCTTGCCTTTAGTTGCTCTCGTATTAAATTGATTACCTAGAAAAAATTAAGTATCATAATCAGCCTACGCCTTCATCCTAAAATTATTAGGAGTATACTCTCTCTCTCTCTCTCTCTCTCTCTCTCTCTCTCTCTCTCTCTCTCTCTCTCTCTCTCTCTCTCTCTCTCTGTTGTTAATTAAAAATATTGGATAAATTAGATTGATTTTGATTTTCTGTCCAGCATACGAATATTGCATCGTCACTGTTAACATAATTAATAATGCTGAGAGAGAGAGAGAGAGAGAGAGAGAGAGAGAGAGAGAGAGAGAGAGAGAGAGAGAGAGAGAACGAGTTGTAGTGAAGAAGAGTCTTCGTATGTCAGATATCCTCGTGGAGGACCCATCTTTTGCGGATAGTGTTGATGTCGGTGGCTGGTGTTAAGGGCTCTAGTGACCTTGCCTCATTTGGTCACTCATCTCCCTCCTCGAGGATGACATCAGGGACAGAAATAGTTACTAGAGATAAGAATAAGCATGAGGATCAACAGCAAAAACTCGCCTTCAATGCAAATAATCAATGAGAGCGAGGTCCACCCTTCTTGATGGCAGCTGGCCAGCAACATCAGCATCGCTGACAGCTAACTCCTTTGGCCAAGGGACAGACAACGCCTTTCATTTGCTCTTCTCCTGGCTGTTGTGCCGAGACTTTCTCCGGAAGACCGGCCTTTCTTATGATATTCACCGTTTAGGCTCTGCTGCAGCTTAATCCTTGGCTGTCAGTAGAGTAGAAGGGATCCGTGATTTATTAATAGTATCAAAATTAATCTTTTTGAGACGTGGATGAAATTAGCTGTTTCTTCAAAAACGACTTTCTTATTTTTTTGAGGCTTATTAGACATTCTATACTACGTGCTTTTAATCGCAAGTATAGAAGTTTCAATAGTGTGCAATTTTTCTTCTCAGAGGTTTTAAAAGTACTCTTGCATAATATGATCTGGTTAGGAGTTTTTGACTTTGATCAAATCCCATACCATTATATAATAAAAAAGACTATTATCCATAAGTGAGGGCCATTGGCAGGCAGCCATTCAAGTCACCCGAAGTTTTAGTCTTCCTCCGCCAGGTTTCCTAAAATTTTTAACTTATTTTTCACTTTTTCTTGTTGTAGAATGTCATATTTATTGATAACTTGATTGCGGTGCGAGTTCCACAATCTTTATATTGCTTATTTTTCACCTCTTCATTTTATGGACCATCCTAGGAATTACATAAGGATTTTAGTGTTATATGTAACTAAATTCTTCTCTCACGTCGCGTTTCTATCAATGAAACGGGGCTATAGGTTGTCATGGCATAACATAATTGCGACAGGGTTTTTTTTCTTCCCTGGTTTGTTTGTGTTGCGGATTCTCGCGAAAAGTCTGCCCAAAGTGGAGCCTGTGATGAGTAACAAGTGATAACATTTCTGTAGAGATTCTCTTTATTGACAAGAGACCGTTTTGGGGGACAGTGGATTGTTCAGCCTTGTTTGAGGTTTACGGTGTCCGAACAAGCTTGTTTTGATCACATTTGAAAATGCTCACATACGGTGAAATTTTATTTGCAGTTATATAATGTAGTTTTCGATCATTCTGTTCATTTAGATGGAGTATATTTATCAATAAGTGTCATTCCAATAGTCACTGCTAGCCTTCTTATCCAAACTTGGACATTGGTCCTAAATACTGTGTTACCTTACATCGCTCATTCCTGCACGTTTCCATCAAACCAAGTCGATCTACCTAACCGCGCTTGCAAGACTCCTTGCTGCTGGGAGGATGAACATTGGTGACTGGTACGATACATGAACATACCGGGGTTTAAAGCAATGTCAAGCAGGGCAGCCGATGGGAACTATGTTGTACCCCAAAGACAAAGCAAGTCCTTCAAACGAAGGCAACCATGCTTGCCCCATACAATAAGGGAAAAAAGCACACTATTAGAGGAAAATTTGCCTCATATTGCTAAGATCACGAGTAGCCATGATTTCCTGACTTTTTTTTTTTTTGCACCTATTTGAGATGAGAGAATTTATCCATTCCATTTAGATATGATTTAAGATGAATTTCCCAACGATATTCAGACTCTAGGGCCAAAGCCGTAGTATTAATTAGAAATGTATACTATCAAGACAATGTTGCCTTGACTAGGTTATCCTTGCCGTACTGGTCCCACTTACCGCATTTCTTTTTTGATATACAAAGGGAAGTTCTTTTAATTAACCACAAAGCTTAAAGGTTGTATATATGACTCTGTTTATCAGGCCATAGAAACTTAAGATATACTACTCTTTGATATTTTCATTTAAGAAAGAAATGTCAAATGGCGTAATAAATGATTTGAATACAGTAGGTTAAGGGAGTAAGAAATCAGGAATAGCTGACTCTGTTTCTGAACTCTAGACGGATATCCTGACATTATGTCACCCATCGCTCTGTTAACACTTATAGGACTAGTTTCGCTATCAACCTAGGTCCTTATCAGAGAATTGATTGATTGCTAGAATGGAAATCTCACTGATGTGAACATTTGTTGGAACATATAAATGTTAATGATAATCTTCTTCTTCTTCTTCTTCTTCTTTTGGGAGATGGTCTTTAGACTCTGGCGGCCATCGGACACCAATGCAGCGCACAATCCTTTCCGGAGTCCTTCGTGTATTTGTTCAATCCTTCCAAGAGACGTGTGTGGCTGAACACCTTTGAAATGCGTGTGACGATACAATTATGCAAATGATTTATCTGTTGTTTGCTTAAGCAGGGCCTTAAAACACGCATAAGTATTAAAGCGATTCCCCTAACTTTTGTGGCGTTCTTTTGTTATATCCACATATACATAGCCATGGTAACTTCCGGCCTTGGATCATTTTGCATCGAGGTTTAGGGAGAAAATGTTACCTATGACATGGTTTTCTACTTCTGAATTCATGTAAGTTTTAAATACCTTTTTATCAATTGCTTT
>NC_090767.1:27429199-27454199 GCF_036898095.1 Palaemon carinicauda
TTTATATTCAGTGTCTTCCTCCCTATTATAAACATTCTTCGAACGCCCTGATGTGAATCTTAATTGTAATAGTGTCTATTTGTGGGGGGGGGGGGGGGGGGGGCAATTCAGTAATCCTTTTGGGATATCATCGTCCTTGCTGAAATCTGTAATTACAATTTGCATGAGATTACTGATCATATCAAGACTCTTCTCTCTCTCTCTCTTTTTCTAATCGTGCGCAGCAGTGATAGCAATATCGTCTGTAACACCATTAAATGATTTTGAGGAAGATGATTGCTACGTGGCCCTTCGTCTTTTTCTAATACTTGGTTATCTCGACGTTGTTTTATATATCTAGTTTTCTTTTAACCTTTAGTCAGGTAGCGGGATGGATCTATTTCAGTGTTTTTCTTTATTTTCAGTGCAATAATAGATACAATTGTATATGCCAGCAGTGCTTTTATGTTCTATTTGATCATTATTTTTGTGGTCATGGATATGTAAATGAAAGATTTTGATAATGTAAATACTTGTTTTTTATATTAATTATAAAAGATGATGGCCGCTTAGCTGACTCTTTTTGACGTCTAGAATACATTATTTCCAATAATTAGTTTTTGCGAGAGAGTGCGTGAGTATAAAGCTGAGGAAATTTTATGTAGTGGAAGTCCTTTGTTATCAGATAATAAAGTCTAACTTTGGGTCTGATGTTAATAAGACTTAGAACTTCTGAGTTTTCTTCAGCTTTGTTCAAAATTCATGTAAAGGTAACATTTCTTGAGTCACAGGTGCAAAATCATTCTTTTTACGGTTCATTTTATATTTAGTCTTGCAGGTTTTAATAGATAACATGCATCTCTACAACATGAACTCAATGCTTGCACTTCTAGCTAACTATAAAAGGACACGTTAATTAGCTGAAAAGTTTAGTTCCAATTAGCATTAATGTGAGTAACATTGAAACTGTGATATTAAAGTATCATCCAAGAACTAGTTTAGCAGAAAGAGATTCACTTTGAATTTGTTAAAGACTGTTTTCATGTTTACCTACTGCACATAATGCAAAGCATTTCTATATTCGTACCCAAAAGGTGTCGGCGCATGGTCTCGTTAACAGGTAGTTTAGAAAGTGGTAAAATATTGCTTGAGGTCCCCAATTTTTTGCGCATAGCCTAGGGCATTATTTTGCGTTGTTTTTTTTTTTTTTTTTTTTGGGGGGGGGGGGGGGAACTAGAGAAAAAATGATTTTGATTGTTTGCAGTTGAATCAATTTCATCGTATCCAAAAAAAAAAAAAAAAAAAAAAAAAGTAAATGGATCGAATCAGAAGATATGACATGATTTTAGACCCGAAGTACTGAAAATGTCAAATATGAAATGTAATAAATCGAATAGTTCATAATGGAATTTCGTTTTTAATCGTAAATCATGCATAAGAGCTCAACCGCTTGGCTTCACGTGAGATGCATAGTAATGGTCAAGCCTTTTATAGTGACACCGAGTTTAATGAAGGGCTAACATTAGCCTTTTTGTTCATTGACAATTTGCTAGCTGTTGGCTTTTGCCAAGCGACGACTAGATTAGGTTGCATCTTCATATGGCTGGAAGGCGTTTGGTCATTCATTAAGAAGGCAAAATGCAATTTGGAAAAAAATAATTATGATACTCGATAAGAGCTGATTATTATCATGTACATTTTTTTTTTTTTTTTTTTTTTTTAGAAAGTAAACTTTTGCAATGATTTTAAGAGTATTAGAACTGATGATATATTATATCTAAGAAATAAAGTAGCATGTATAACTTTTAAGAGGTATAAAACCATATTTTTTTTTTACATTTTCATTGTGTATTTGAGAATATTTATACTGTAAATTATAAGATGATATATCAAGATAGCTAGTAAAAGGTTATCTAGATTGATAGCAACACAAGTGGTGCAAATATGCAAATGCTGTGCTGTTTCTCTTATTCCTCTTATGTGAGATAAAATGTAATTTTAAATCTAGTTACTTGGGCTAACTTTTGATTAATCATGCTTCATTTCGAAACAGATTATGGAGAGTTGTAGTATTTATTTTCTGCCTTTCATATTTTCTTGTCTAGTGGAGACCATCTACAGTATTTGTACTAAGCATTAACCTTTTGATTTATTTGCCATAGGTCGTATCCAAATTAGAAGCAAATAGACAGTAATACGAATTGAAATGTGAAGGACCCTATGAATATGTAAACAATTACTAAACTGAAGATGGAGATTTTAGGAACTAGTAAAGTCTTTGAAGCAGAACACTCATGAAAGAGTGAGAAAAAGCAAGATGCTATAAGCCCAAGGGCTCCAACAGGGATAAAATAGCCCAGTGAGGAAAGGAAATAAGAAAATAGATAATGTTCAAAAAGAAGTAAATGAAATGAAATATCTTAAGAACAGTAACAACATTAAAATCTTTCAAGCAAACAAGAGGAAGAGAAAGAAGATAGAACAGTTTTAATGGATTGAAATACTGTTTAAAGGTTTAAAGGATTTTTTCAATTCGAAGATTAATGACTTCACAGCCTTTTCTCTCCTTTGCTATTTTCTCTTTCTCACTTTTCTAAGTCTTTACTCAATCTGACCTCGTTTATCTTTCGAGTTTTTTAACTTGATAATCATTCTAAAATTTCTCTCTCTCTCTCTCTCTCTCTTCTCTCTCTCTCTCTCTCTCTCTCTCTCTCTCTCTCTCTCTCTCTCTCTCTCTTTCGGAGTATAAAAGCGAAAATGGAATAACGTTCGAAAAATAATGCAAGAATGATTAATTACACATTGTGAAGATTTATCTCTGTATTTGTCCATTGTCTCTCTCTCTCTCTCTCTCTCTCTCTCTCTCTCTCTCTCTCTCTCTCTCTCTCTCTCCTGTATTACAAAGAGATCTAAATAAAATATATGAATGGGCGGAGATAAATAGGATGGTATTTAACTCCGATAAATTCGAATCAATAAATTATGGAAACAGAGAAGGAATGGTGTATGCATACAAGGGACCTAATAATGAGACAATCACAAACAAGGAAGCAATTAAAGACCTTGGTGTAATTTTAAATAGGAATATGTTATGCAACGACCAAATAGCAACACTGTTGGCTAAATGTAAAGCAAAAATGGGAATGTTATTCAGACACTTTAAAACAAGAAAAGCTGAACACATGATTATGCTTTACAAAACTTATGTGCGTAGTACACTCGAGTACTGCAATGTGATATGGTACCCACACTACCAAAAGGATATTGCGCAAATAGAGAGTGTACAAAGGTCCTATACTGCTAGAATAGAAGAAGTTAAGGACCTTGATTACTGGGAAAGACTGCAATTTTTAAAACCATACAGTCTAGAAAGGAGAAGAGAACGCTACATGATAATACAAGCATGGAAGCAAATAGAAGGAATTGCTGAAAACATCATGGAGCTTAAAGTATCAGAAAGAGCAAGCCGAGGTAGATTAATAGTACCAAAAAGCATTCCAGGTAAACTGAGAAAGGCGCACAGGACATTAATCCACTACGCACCAGCATCGATAATGCAGCGACTATTTAATGTGCTGCCAGCTCATCTAAGAAACATATCAGGAGTGAGCGTAGATGCGTTTAAAAATCAGCTCGATAAATACCTAAGATGCATCCCAGACCATCCAAGACTGGAAGATGCAAAATACACCGGAAGATGTATTAGCAACTCTCTGGTGGATATACGAGGTGCCTCACACTGAGGGACCTGGGGGAACCCAAACAAAAAATAAGGCAATAAGGTAAGGTAAGGTTGACGTATAAAAGCGGAATGGGATAAGGTTCGAAAAAATGCAAGAATTATTAATTATAGTTATTGTGAAGATGTATCTCTCTCTCTCTCTCTCTCTCTCTCTCTCTCTCTCTCTCTCTCTCTCTCTCTCTCTCTCTTAAATATGAATTCTTTCAAAAATGCCTTCATTATCTAAAAATATGAATGAAAATATTTCATAGCATGATAAAAAGTAGTTACTAATCTCCCGCATGAGTAAATGAGCTGACAATAATATTAATATCTCAAAAGCAGTCTTTTTTTTTTTTATCATCCTTTCACAATTCAAAAATTGAGACCAAACAAATATAATGTTTCAAAGTATATAGATTTAAAAGTGCAATGGAATTCCTTTGTATTCTAAATGGTTTAGACAATGGAAAATTGAATTGGTTAAATTAGATATCAAGATATGTTAGACAAGTTTAGACATTTTTTTATTGTTTGAAAAAGCTATGTCTTTTAGTATATATATATATATATATATATGTATATGTATATATATATATATATATATATATATATATACAGTATATGTATCTAGATATATATATATAAATATATATATATATATTTCATATATATATAGATATTATATATATATATATATATATATATAAATATATGTGTGTGTGTGTGTGTATCTTTTTATTGTTTACAAAAACAAGCAATTGGAGTTCTTGCTCTTTTACTATATATCTTTTTATTGTTTACAAAAATAGGTAACAAAAGTCATTATTCATAAGTTAGCGATATTAATGATTAAGTTCTATACTATTTAGTAACAATGTAAATAGATCATAATAATCTTTGAGCTTAAAATTAAGACGAAACCCCTAATTTTATAATACCTGTAACCTTTCTATTCTATGATTAAAATATGGTAAATTTAATTAATGCATCCAAAAGTCGCTTCCTTCCTTATCATCAGAAGGAATAAGCTTTTAATTACATTTATAAACCCTTTTTAATAAGGTAAGCGCAATATGACCTTTTAAATGTTCCTGTTGATTGGAGATAATAAGACATGTTTATAAAGTTCATCTTCAGGATATTCTAAGAATAACTTGTCTCTGATCATCTGAAATTAGACGATGTCTGGATAGAGCTCTGAACACATTCGAAAGATGAAAGACAGAGACGTTTACTGGTGTTAAGTTATGGAAAGGTGTTTATGAGTATACTGCATTCTTGCTTGAGGGCATACTCAGGCACGCTATTCTATCTCATTTGTCTTCCTCTTTGTTATAAACTTTTATAGTTTATATAGGAAATATTTATTTTAATGTTGTTACTCTTCTTAAAATGTTTTTTTTTTCTTTTTGTTTCCTTTCCTCACTGGGCTATTTTCCCTGTTGGAGCGCCTGGGCTTATAACATCCTGCTTTTCCAACTAGGGTTGTAGCTTAGCGAATAATAATAACAATAATAATAATAATAATAATAATAGTAATAATAATGATAATAATAATAATAGTAATAATAATGATAATAATAATAATAATAATTATAATAATAATAATAATAATTAATGAGTACTTTATTAGCGCAACAGTTCAGCGCCTTATGATCTGCGAAATGTGTTTGTCGTCTACTTCAATTACAGTATTAAGAGAATCGTATAGTGTAGTCAAGAGTTCATTGTCATATCCACGCTAGCTATCGAAGCATTTTGAGAACACAATTCTTTAATTAATTGAAAGCTTTAATAATATCTTCTGTCCTCCGGATGTCTAGTATGAACTTGTTATACAATCTTGCGGGCGCATATTTGAAACATGAACCAACAGTAGAGGTCTCCCAATCAAAGTCAATTCATCGTTTTTTTTTTTTTTTTTTTTTTTTTTCATTTAATATTCGCTTACGGGCTGCCAACGCAAGAGCCCGTGTCTTGCATAAGACAAGGCAATCTTAATCCATCCATTCATCCATCCAGTAGAGGTGCACCGTGGGTCCAATAACTTAAAAAAATCCATAATTATATAGTCTGGTGACTACTACTACTACTACATAGAATTTAATGAAAGGTGTTGGAAAGAATAGTAGTAGAAGCGGCGAGAGAGAGAGAGAGAGAGAGAGAGAGAGAGAGAGAGAGAGAGAGAGAGAGAGAGAACTAGCATACGATCGGTGGCCAGTTCTTCAGCGCTGGCTTCAACTTCCTTCACAACAAGTGTTTAGAGGTTTAAAGGCCACTCATGAATTGCAGAGACAAGGGACAGGGACAATCCCCTAGCTGGCAAGGCAATGTCCTGGAAGCTGACCATATATACATATGATGAGTTCACCAGAACCATTCTCCACTCGCGGTAGGACCAGGAAAGTCCAGGCAATGAATGCTAATGTCATCAGGTAGACCCATAGGCTCCCCCCACCCCCACCCCATCCTTAGCTCACAACACAAGGTTGGTGAGGTTGTAGACACAACAAGAAACTATCTAGCTTGACCGGGATTAAGCCCCAGTTCGGCAAATCTCCAGGCAGGGACGTTTCCAATAGGCCACCCCAATCTCTAAAGAAATGTTGGATTGTGACTAGACTGCATTCAAACATGCTCGACCACCAACGAAGCTGAAACACAATCCCCGTCGTGAGTGAAATCTAGGTTTCAATAAACAAAAAATGAGCTTATGAAAGGAGACCCTGAATAATAATTCCTTTATGCAGCCAATGGAGCACCTTAATTTTCATTTTGTATTACCAGAGGGTTGACGCAAACTAGAGAGGGGAGAAGCACTGGACGTGTTATGTAATTTCCTTAAACCAGCCAATTAAGACTTGAAAGGCCCTCTGTGGCGTCTCAAATTGAATATCCCATGTCTTTGAGAGAGAGAGAGAGAGGAGAGAGAGAGAGAGAGAGAGAGAGAGAGAGAGAGAGAGAGAGACTAACAGAAAGTCATATTAGGCATGGTTATAAAAAACTACTCATACTGAGAAGAAACACTCGTGTTGGCTGTCATAGTCTTGTCAGTCAATCTAGAGTAGTTTTATCTCTCAGCTAACCATTTGTATTATTATTATTATTATTATTATTATTATTATTATTATTATTATTATTATTATTATTATTATTATTATTAGCTAAGCTTCAACAATAACTGGAAAAGCAGGATCCTATGAGCCCAAAAACTCCAACAGGGAGAATATGCTAGTGAGGCAAGGTAACAATCAAATGAGTAAACTACAAGAGAAATAATAATCAATTGGAATGAAACATTTCATGAACAGCACCAACATTAAAATAGATCTTTCATATATAACCTAAGAATTTATATTCTTGTTTTATGATTAATATGGTTATTAAGTTTAAGCTCAAAAGAACGATTCAATAAATGCCCACTTGCTTACCATTCCAACAGTCAACCCATAATCCAAGATTGTTTTCACCTATATCAAACATTGAAATCATGTTAATACGTCTTTATTTCTCCGGTACGACATACGTGAGCATGTTGATACGTCTTCATATTTCCGGTACGCCATACATTAGCATGTTGTTACATCTTCATATCTTCGGTACGCCATACGTGAGCATGCTGATACGTCTTCATATCTCCGGTACTCCATACGTTAGCATGTTGATACGTCTTCATTTCTCCGGTACGCCATACGTGAGCATGTTGATACGTCTTCATATCTCCAGTACGCCATACGTCAGCATGTTGAAACGTCTTCATATCTCCGGTACGCCATACGTCAGCATGTTGACATGTCTTCATTTCTCCGGTACGCCATACGTTAGCATGTGGATACGTCTTCATTTTTCCGGTACGCCATACATGAGCATGCTGACACATCTTCATATCTCCGGTACGCCATACGTCAGCATGTTGATACGTCTTCATATCTCCAGTACGCCATACGTCAGCATGTTGATACGTCTTCATATCTCCAGTACGCCATACGTGAGCATGTTGTTACATCTTCACATCTCCGGTACGCCATACATGAGCATGCTGATACGTCTTCATATCTCTGGAACTCCATACGTTAGCATGTTGATATGTCTTCATATCTCCGGTACGACATATGTAAGCATGTTGATACGTCTTCATATCTCCGGTACGCCATACGTCAGCAGGTTGACATGTCTTCATTTCTCCGGTACGCCATACGTTAGCATGATGTGGATACGTCTTCATTTTTTCGATACGCCATACATGAGCATGCTGACACATCTTCATATCTCCGGTACACCATATGTCAGCATGCTGATACGTCTTCATATCTCCAGTACGCCATACGTGAGCATGTTGATACGTCTTCATATCTCCAGTACGCCATACGTCAGCATGTTGATACGTCTTCATATCTCCGGTACGCTATACGTCAGCATGTTCACATGTCTTCATTTCTCCGGTATGCCATACGTTAGCATGTGGATACGTCTTCATTTTTCCGGTACGCCATACATGAGCATGCTGACACATCTTCTTATCTCCGGTACACCATATGTCAGCATGCTGATACGTCTTCATATCTCCGGTACGCCATACGTGAGCATGTTGATATGTCTTCATATCTCCAGTACGCCATACGTCAGCATGTTGATACGTCTTCATATCTCCGGTACGCCATACGTCAGCATGTTGATACGTCTTCATATCTCCAGTACGCCATACGTCAGCATGTTGATACGCCTTCATATCTCTGGTACGCCATACGTGAGCATGTTGTTACATCTTCATATCTCCGGTACGCCACACATGAGCATGCTGATACGTCTTCATATCTCCGGAACTCCATACGTTAGCATGTTGATACCTCTTCATTTCTCCGGTACGCCATACGTGAGCATGTTGAAACGTCTTCATATCTCAAGTACGCCATACGTCAGCATGTTGATACGTCTTCATATATCCAGTACGCCATACGTCAGCATGTTGATACATCTTCATATCTCCGGTACGCCATACGTGAGCATGTTGATACGTCTTCATTTCTCCGGTACGCCATACGTGAGCATGTTGAAACATCTTCATATCTCCAGTACGCCATACGTCAGCATGTTGATACGTCTTCATATCTCCAGTACGCCATACGTCAGCATGTTGATACGTCTTCATATCTCTGGTACGCCATACGTGAGCATGTTGTTACATCTTCACATCTCCGGTACGCCTTACATGAGCATGCTGATACGTCTTCATATCTCCGGAACTCCATACGTGAGCATGTTGATACGTCTTCATTTCTCCGGAACTCCATACGTTAGCATGTTGATACGTCTTCATATCTCCGGTACGCCATACGTCAGCATGTTGACATGTCTTCATTTCTCCGGTACGCCATACGTTAGCATGTGGATACGTCTTCATTTTTCCGGTACGCCATACATGAGCATGCTGACACATCTTCATATCTCCGGTACGCCATACGTCAGCATGTTGATACGTCTTCCTATCTCCAGTACGCCATACGTCAGCATGTTGATACGTCTTCATATCTCTGGTACGCCATACATGAGGATGTTGTTACATCTTCACATCTCCGGTACGCCATACGTGAGCATGCTGATACGTCTTCATATCTCCGGAACTCCATACGTTAGCATGTTGATACGTCTTCATTTTCCGGTACGCCATACGTCAGGATGTTGATACGTCTTCATATCTCTGGTACGCCATACATGAGCATGTTGTTACATCTTCACATCTCCGGTACGCCATACGTGAGCATGCTGATACGTCTTCATATCTCCGGAACTCCATACGTTAGCATGTTGATACGTCTTCATTTCTCTGGTACGCCATACGTCAGCATGTTGATACGTCTTCATATCTCTGGTACGCCATACATGAGCATGTTGTTACATCTTCACATCTCCGGTACGCCATACATGAGCATGCTGATACGTCTTCATATCTCCAGAACTCCATACGTTAGGATGTTGATACATCTTCATTTCTCCGGTACGCCATACGTCAGCATGTTGATATGTCTTCATATCTCTGGTACGCCATACATGAGCATGTTGTTACATCTTCACATCTCCGGTACGCCATACATGAGCATGCTGATACGTCTTCATATCTCCGGAACTCCATACGTTAGCATGTTGATACGTCTTCATTTCTCCGGTACGCCATACGTCAGCATGTTGATATGTCTTCATATCTCCGGTACGCCATACGTGAGCATGCTGATACGTCTTGATATTTCCGGTACGCCATACGTCAGCATGTTGACATGTCTTCATTTCTCCGGTACGCCATACGTTAGCATGTGGATACGTCTTCATTTTTCCGGTACGCTCTACATGAGCATGCAGACATATCTTCATATCTCCGGTACACCATATGTCAGCATGTTGATATGTCTTCATATCTCAGGTACGCCATACGTGAGCATGTTGATACGTCTTCATATCTCCGGTACGCCATACGTCAGCATGTTGATACGTCTTCATATCTCCAGTACGCCATACGTCAGCATGTTGATACGTCTTCATATCTCCGGTACGCCATACGTCAGCATGTTGTTACATCTTCACATCTCCGGTACGCCATACATGAGCATGCTGATACGTCTTCATATCTCCGGAACTCCATACGTTAGCATGTTGATACGTCTTCATTTCTCCGGTACGCCATACGTGAGCATGTTGATACGTCTTCATATCTCCAGTACGCCATACGTCAGCATGTTGATACGTCTTCATTCTTCATATCTCTGGTACGCCATACGTGAGCATATTGTTACATCTTCACATCTCCGGTGCGCCATACATGAGCATGCTGATACGTCTTCATATCTCCGGAACTCCATACGTTAGCATGTTGATACGTCTTCATTTCTCCGGTACGCCATACGTGAGCATGTTGACACGTCTTCCTATACGCGATACCATGTTGATACGTCTTCATTTTTCCGGTACGCCATACGTGAGCATGTTATTACATCTTCATATCTCCGGTACGCCATACTTCAGCATGTTGATACGTCTTCATTTCTCCGGTACGCTATACGTCAGCATGTTGACACGTCTTTCGATACGCGATACCATGTTGATACGTCTTCATTTCTCCGGTACGCCATATGTCAGCATGTTGACACGTCTTCATTTTTCCAGTACGCCATGCGTCAGCATGTTGATACGTCTTCATTTCTCCGGTACGCCATACGTGAGCATGTTGACACGTCTTCCGATACGCGATACCATGTTGATACGTCTTCATTTCTCCGGTACGCCATACGTGAGCATGTTGTTACATCTTCACATCTCCGGTACGCCATACGTGAGCATGTTATTACATCTTCATATCTCCGATACGCCATACGTCAGCATGTTGATACGTCTTCATTTCTCCGGTACGCTATACGTCAGCATGTTGACACGTCTTCCGATACGCGATACCATGTTGATACGTCTTCATTTCTCCAGTACGCCATACGTCAGCATGTTGACACGTCTTCATTTCTCCAGTACACCATGCGTCAGCATGTTGATACGTCTTCATTTCTCCAGTACGCCATACATCATCCCAATTTCATAGCACTTTGAGCTCGAATATTGATGATTCGGCAGGTGAGGCACTTGTCACAACAAAGTACATCTCTTTCTAATGTGGCATGAAATGCCTTAATCTCAATTTACATCGAAATGGAGGAATATTCATCTCTTGATTTTATGATCAAGGGAATGGGAATTGTTGGATTGGGTGTGCATTAGATATTCCAAGAGTAAATGGAAGGGGATCTGTCTTTTTTATTTACATTCCCTCTAAATGTTTATAATCATAAAAAGGTAAAAAATAGCACATATATTTGTTACTTAATATCAATCTGACTCACATTCACACTCGAACACACACACACACACACACATATATATATATATATATATATAAAATTCAAATATAGATACTGTATATATATATATATATATATATAGATAAACTCTCTCTCTCTCTCTCTCTCTCTCTCTATATATATATATATATATATAGATAAACTCTCTCTCTCTCTCTCTCTCTCTCTCTCTCTCTCTCTATATATATATATATATATACATGTGTGTGTGTATATATATATATATATATATATATATGTATGTATATATATATATATATATATACATATATATATATATATATATGTGTGTGTATATATATATATATATATATATATAAATATATATATATATATATATATATTAACATATACACTTGCTCACATACATATGAAATACTAGTGTATGCTACCCGTCTAAATTGAGGGCTAAATGTTTACGTGGATATGCACACACAAAGATTCAACCCTTCCCCTCCCTTCCCTCCTTCCTAACTAAAATACGACAATATGGGCAATTTATGAGAGATTTTGGTTTCCGAGTGTACCTCTTAGGGTACCCCCTTTCACCAAGCTATGACTACTTCTTCTCCCCCTACCCGAAGGATGGAGTGAGACCAAGTAGTCATATGTTTGGTAATCCTGCTCAGAGTGACTGGAAAAATATATATACGTACTATATATCATCCTCATTATCATGATCATTATTATCCCCATCAGCAGTAATTAGTCCATTGCATGATATAGGCCTCAGAGATGGCCTTTCAATCGTGTGTGTTTATGGTCGTTATATGCCAACCTACAGTATACCCACAAATTTTCTTAGTTCTTCAGTCTATCGTCTTCTCTTCGTTTCCCCCAGCTTCTTTTGCAATCTCTAAGGGCTCTTTCTATTATTCTTAATGTCCATTATATGACCTGCCCATATCCATATATTTTCTTTGGTGTTGAAGATACGAAATAAAAATAATCTTCAAGGATTCCTAGTTTCAGTTTAAGTGTCTTTTCCATTAGGGCACCTGCAACCGAATTAAGAAAAAAAGCTACCCGTTTTATTTCAAAGACTTCATTTGAACATAATATTGCAACAGAAAGCTAGAAAGAAATGCATTAATTCTTTATTTGACATATTTTAATTACGATGTTATGTTTTACCTCTTAGGAAAGGTAATTAAATCCAATGAAAATAATAGCACAGTCAGTCTTGTATTACTTGTCTTTCTGTTCCTCTAAACCTCTACCGCGATAAATTAAAAAATGAAGTAAAAAAAAAAAAAAAAAATAGTTATATTCACGACCAATTGGGGCCGGAAATGACCGCCAATTCTGAATATTCAATTTCAAGGATCGTTAAGCTGATATTCACCTTAGAAGGCTTCTAATGCAGCCTGTGATGAATCTTCACTTTCAGATTTCATTTTCCATTAATAATTTAACTCTGCGTTTATTCTTTTATCATTCTGTTCTATGTTCAGGAAGTTATTTTTGCTGTACATAAAATAAAAGAGATTAATAAGCTTAGTCACTGGTTTCATTAGGTTTTTAATGCTGTTGCTGTTCTTGAAATATTTTATTTTTCTTTGTTTTCTTTCTTCACTGGGCTGTTTTCCCTGCTGGAGCCCCTGAGCTTATAGCATGCTACTTTTCCAACTAGCAAGTATAATAATAAAAATAATAATGATAATAATAGGACACTGTCCCTTATTTCCTCTATGGGTTTGATAGACCAATGATATCGTAGTGGAATCGTAACTACAAAGTTCTTTCCAGTTAGTTGGAGAAGTAATTGAGTTGAACTGAGTATTCTCGTCCTTTTAAAACTTGCTGAGAATCGGATGGCTGTGCCCTCGGGTGGCACTCCCTCTAATAAGGAAAAGGACTTTATGATGTACACATATATATATATATATATATATATGAATATATATATATATATATATATATATACACACACACACACACACACACGCACATACAACAAACATGTGATCCGTGCTCGCGTGCGTGCGTGTGTTGTAATATCTATTAAAAGCAACCAAATTGACTTGATTTATATACTGCTATTTTTATGTTGAAACAGTCCAAGTAAATGATTTTGTATCCACATTCTTACACTATTGAAAGCAAGCAGACCATTTGCTGTTGCAATATTAAAAGCAGATCAAGTGAATAAGTTAATTTGTTGTCAAACTTTCGAGAGTAAGAAAAGTTGATGTATTCAAGTAGTTAAATGTTGCAGCCCTATTAAAAATAAGCCAAGTAATATATATCATGTTGTTTGTCTATTGTGGAAAGCCAAAGTAACTTTAGTTTGTTGTATCAAAATGATAAAATCAGGTAATTATATGTTTATTTACTCCTGGTCTGATGAAGCTGTCTCGATATACTTTTTAGGGTAGGAAAATAGATTTAAATTGTTTTTCTATTGTGAAAAGGCCAAGTAATGTTGTATCAAAATGAAAAAAAATTCGGGTAATTATATGTTTATTTATTCCCCGTAACGGCCCAATGAAGATGTCTCGATATGCTATTTAAATATGCCAGGGCCAGTAGGGCAGCCGCCCACCGCCAGGGACGGCCGGGGCAGCCGGCCAGCGCCAGGGACGCCCAGGCGGGGCAGCCGGCCAGCGCCAGGGCCGCCCAGGCGGGTCAGCCGGCCAGCGCCAGGGCCGCCCAGGCGGGGCAGCCGGCCAGCGCCAGGGCCGCCCAGGCCGAGCAACCGGCCAGCGCCAGGGCCGCCCAGGCCGGGCAGCCGGTCAGCGCCAGGGCCGCCCAGGCCGGGCAGCCGGCCAGCGCCAGGGCCGCCCAGGCCGGGCAGTCGGCCAGCGCCAGGGCCGCCCAGGCCGGGCACCCGGCCAGCGCCAGGGCCAGGGCCGCCCAGGCCAGGCACCCGGCCAGCGCCAGGGCCAGGGCCGCCCAGGCCGGGCACCCGGCCAGCGCCAGGGCCGCCCAGGCCGGGCACCCGGCCAGCGCCAGGGCCGCCGAGGCCGGGCAGCCGGGCAGCGTCAGGGCCGCCCAGGCCGGGCAGCCGGGCAGCGCCAGGACCGCCCAGGCGGGGCATCCGGCCAGCGCCAGGGCCGCCCAGGCGGGGCATCCGGCCAGCGCCAGGGCAGCCGGCCAGCGCCAGGGCTGCCTAGGCCGGGCAGCCGGCCAGCACAGGGCCGCCCAGACCGGGCAGCCGGCCAGCGCCAGGACCGCCCAGGCGGGGCACCCGGCCAGCGCCAGGGCCGCCCAGGCCGGGCAACCGGCCAGCGCCAGGGCCGCCCAGGCTGGGCAGCCGGCCAGCGCCAGGGCCGCCCAGGCTGGGCAGCCGGCCAGCGCCAGGCCCGCCCAGGCCGGGCACCCGGCCAGCGCCAGGGCTGCCCAGGCTGGGCACCCGGCCAGCGCCAGGGCCGCCCAGGCTGGGCACCCGGCCAGCACCAGAGGGAGCCGGGCAGCTGGCCAGGGCCACCGGGAGCTGGGGAACCTTCCCCTTCCACCAGGAAGGAGAGAGCCCCGCCAGGCCAATGATAAAAAGTCCCTGTATCAGGCTTAGTTTTAAGAAAAAAAAATGACAAAGAAGTCTTCATAAGAGAATGCAGTTCATGAAGCTCCTGAGTTATTTTTAGAAAGTCTTCAGAGAAGAATTGCATTCTTTCGATGCACATATTTTGTCTCTCTCTCTCTCTCTCTCTCTCTCCCTCTCTCACTTTCTATATATATATATATATATATATACATATATATATATATATATATATATATTTATGATTACCGAAGTTGAGAGAGAGAGAGAGAGAGAGAGAGAGAGAGAGAGAAGCTATTAGTATC
Source organism: Palaemon carinicauda (assembly GCF_036898095.1). NCBI lineage: Eukaryota > Metazoa > Arthropoda > Malacostraca > Decapoda > Palaemonidae > Palaemon > Palaemon carinicauda. The sequence goes on from NC_090767.1 coordinate 27,444,587, forward strand.
CAACAAGAAATTCTTCTTTTGGCTTCAACTGGAGTCAACTGGATGGCTGTGCCCTCGGGTGGCACTCCCTCTAATAAGGAAAAGGACTTTATGATGTACACATATATATATATATATATATATGATATATATATATATATATATATATACACACACACACACACACACACGCACATACAACAAACATGTGATCCGTGCTCGCGTGCGTGCGTGTGTTGTAATATCTATTAAAAGCAACCAAATTGACTTGATTTATATACTGCTATTTTTATGTTGAAACAGTCCAAGTAAATGATTTTGTATCCACATTCTTACACTATTGAAAGCAAGCAGACCATTTGCTGTTGCAATATTAAAAGCAGATCAAGTGAATAAGTTAATTTGTTGTCAAACTTTCGAGAGTAAGAAAAGTTGATGTATTCAAGTAGTTAAATGTTGCAGCCCTATTAAAAATAAGCCAAGTAATATATATCATGTTGTTTGTCTATTGTGGAAAGCCAAAGTAACTTTAGTTTGTTGTATCAAAATGATAAAATCAGGTAATTATATGTTTATTTACTCCTGGTCTGATGAAGCTGTCTCGATATACTTTTTAGGGTAGGAAAATAGATTTAAATTGTTTTTCTATTGTGAAAAGGCCAAGTAATGTTGTATCAAAATGAAAAAAAATTCGGGTAATTATATGTTTATTTATTCCCCGTAACGGCCCAATGAAGATGTCTCGATATGCTATTTAAATATGCCAGGGCCAGTAGGGCAGCCGCCCACCGCCAGGGACGGCCGGGGCAGCCGGCCAGCGCCAGGGACGCCCAGGCGGGGCAGCCGGCCAGCGCCAGGGCCGCCCAGGCGGGTCAGCCGGCCAGCGCCAGGGCCGCCCAGGCGGGGCAGCCGGCCAGCGCCAGGGCCGCCCAGGCCGAGCAACCGGCCAGCGCCAGGGCCGCCCAGGCCGGGCAGCCGGTCAGCGCCAGGGCCGCCCAGGCCGGGCAGCCGGCCAGCGCCAGGGCCGCCCAGGCCGGGCAGTCGGCCAGCGCCAGGGCCGCCCAGGCCGGGCACCCGGCCAGCGCCAGGGCCAGGGCCGCCCAGGCCAGGCACCCGGCCAGCGCCAGGGCCAGGGCCGCCCAGGCCGGGCACCCGGCCAGCGCCAGGGCCGCCCAGGCCGGGCACCCGGCCAGCGCCAGGGCCGCCGAGGCCGGGCAGCCGGGCAGCGTCAGGGCCGCCCAGGCCGGGCAGCCGGGCAGCGCCAGGACCGCCCAGGCGGGGCATCCGGCCAGCGCCAGGGCCGCCCAGGCGGGGCATCCGGCCAGCGCCAGGGCAGCCGGCCAGCGCCAGGGCTGCCTAGGCCGGGCAGCCGGCCAGCACAGGGCCGCCCAGACCGGGCAGCCGGCCAGCGCCAGGACCGCCCAGGCGGGGCACCCGGCCAGCGCCAGGGCCGCCCAGGCCGGGCAGCCGGCCAGCGCCAGGGCCGCCCAGGCTGGGCAGCCGGCCAGCGCCAGGCCCGCCCAGGCCGGGCACCCGGCCAGCGCCAGGGCTGCCCAGGCTGGGCACCCGGCCAGCGCCAGGGCCGCCCAGGCTGGGCACCCGGCCAGCACCAGAGGGAGCCGGGCAGCTGGCCAGGGCCACCGGGAGCTGGGGAACCTTCCCCTTCCACCAGGAAGGAGAGAGCCCCGCCAGGCCAATGATAAAAAGTCCCTGTATCAGGCTTAGTTTTAAGAAAAAAAAATGACAAAGAAGTCTTCATAAGAGAATGCAGTTCATGAAGCTCCTGAGTTATTTTTAGAAAGTCTTCAGAGAAGAATTGCATTCTTTCGATGCACATATTTTGTCTCTCTCTCTCTCTCTCTCTCTCTCCCTCTCTCACTTTCTATATATATATATATATATATATATACATATATATATATATATATATATATTTATGATTACCGAAGTTGAGGAGAGAGAGAGAGAGAGAGAGAGAGAGAGAGAGAGAGAGAAGCTATTAGTATCCAACAAGAAATTCTTCTTTTGGCTTCAACTGGAGTCAAATGTCATCAGGTATGAAGAGAGAGAGAGAGAGAGAGAGAGAGAGAGAGAGAGAAGCCATTGGAATACGTCAAATTCTTTGTTTGGCTTCAACTGGAGTCCAAATGTCTTCAGGTAAGAAGGAGAGAGAGAGAGAGAGAGAGAGAGAGAGAGAGAGAGAATCCACAAGATAAAGAAATACAGAGAGGAATTAAAAAAACAATAACAGAAGGAAAGATTTATTCATAGTTTTCTTTTTGGGCGAATCGTACCATTTATCAGCAAAGACGTTTCTGAGGCAAATCTCACCCTTTGAAGACCGTCCCGGAAGCGTTCTTATTTCATCTTTGTTCATTCCCAGAATGTATAAATTTCCTTTGTATTGTGTTAACAATTAAGGAAATAATCGGAAGAATAAGGAATCTCAATCTCTCTCTCTCTCTCTCTCTCTCTCTCTCTCTCTCTCTCTCTGGTAGGAATCTTCAAAGTGTCTCTGGAGGAAAACGGGAGTAATTGTACACAGAAGACGAATTTTCTCTTCTTTTCCAAGGTCTTCATTTCTTTATTTTTCGTTTGTATTCAACAAATTCTTCTTTTGGCTTCAAGTGAAGTCCAAATGTCTTCAGGAATGAAGAGAGAGAGAGAGAGAGAGAGAGAGAGAGAGAGAGAGAGAGAGAGAAAGAAATTAAAAGAAAATAACAAAAGGAAAGATTTATTCATAGTTTTTTTTCTGTGCGAATCGTAATATATATCAGGTAAGACGCTTCTGAGGCAAATCTCACCCTCTGAAGACCGTTCTGGAAGCGTTCTTATTTCATCTTCGTTCATTCCCAGATTGTAATGTTCGCCTTCCTTATGAATTTCCTTTGTATTCGTGTTAACAATTAGGGAAATAATCGGAAGAATAAGGAATCTCAAATATCTCTCTCTCTCTCTCTCTCTCTCTCTCTCTCTCTCTCTCTCTCTCGTAGGAATCTTCAAAGTGTTTCCGGAGAAAACAGGAAAAATTTTACGCTGAAAATGATTTTGTTCTTTCCCGAGGATTTCATTCCTTACTTCTTCGTTCGATTTCACTCCAATTATGGAAAATTCTATCATATTCTAATGGCCAGTGTAGAGAGAGAGAGAGAGAGAGAGAGAGAGAGAGAGAGAGAGAGAGAGCATTCTTTTCACATTTCATTTCCGTTTATTCACAGACAAGATGTCTGCTCTCTCTCTCTCTCTCTCTCTCTCTCTCTCTCTCTCTCTCTCTCTCTCTCTCTTTGTGTAAATTGCAGATGATATATTTTAATATTTATACCTATTTTTACTAGTATCTGTAAAATAAACTGTCAAAAATACCTTGTATAAATTTAATGCACTGCTTCAATGTTAACTGATTTTTTCAACCAAGATTCATATTTGAAAAAAAAAAAAATAAACAATATAAAAATATAATTGATTTGCCTTTGCTTATAGGACAGTTAACAAAAAATTAGATCAATATTAAAAATGCATTTTCAGCCAATAGAAGATGTTTTGATGAAGAGTGCATACGTACCATGTAATTATAATATGGGTTTAATTTATTGGCAATACTTACTATAAATGGAATATAAAATCTATAATATTCAAAGTTTCTATATATTCATTCGAAAGAAAGTACCAAAATAAAATTTTCCAATGATATTTCATGAACTGGCATTTGGCTCTTTTACTTCGCTGAAAGAGCAAACCACTATTTAAACAGTTTGCCCGAATGGCGTTTTCCTATTGGCTAAGGAAAACGTTTCTTTACCGTTGCCCGAATGGAGCGTTCCTATTGGCTAAGGACTTTGCAAGATAACTCTCGTGTCGTCCCTTAAAGCTGGATTTTCTTTCCAATGTTTTACTTCCGAATCCAAAATGACCTCACTGAGGCCATCTATTGATACATTTAGGAACATGGGCCCAGTTCGCTAAATCAACTAAAAAATTATTGTATTTTTTATTTAAAAATACGTCTAAAATATTCATTACATATAATAGATGAATAAGATATAAAATAAAATGAGTTCACTCAAAAAGAATGTCTACATAAACAGTATCTTTGCATTTATAGGATAATCTTCAAGAGAAATAAATACTCGTAAACAGTTCTAGCAAAAATGGATGACCACAACAGGAGGGGGTCCAGAATTGCCAATAAACTAATCAGGTAGAATTTTTCTATTTACAGGAAAAAGAAACTCACTTGGATGGTATACAAAGCGGAAAATATATATTTTTCACATATAAATTCCTCCTTCTGCTAAAGAGGTCGTGAATAAAATATTTAGTATGATTCCTTTTCTTCCTAAGTCGAAAGGTTTGCTTGAGAGAGAGAGAGAGAGAGAGAGAGAGAGAGAGAGAGAGAGAGCACATACGAAAAGTTAGGATAAAGTGAATGAATTTTGATATGTAAAAGTAGACCTACGCCATTGTTTTCTAAGTAGGTTTTCTCTATTGTTTTCTTTTTCTTTTTTCTTCTCTTTTGTTCATCATGTGTCATTTATTGTTATTTTCATTATATTATCTATATAATTTTCATCTTTATTATGAAACGCAAATTTTCAAATATATTTATTTTTTTAATTATACACTTATTATCGTCTAGAAATCTCATTTGTTCAAGGTATTATTTTTGCGCAAACAAACACACGCACGCACATTTACCATAACAAACGCACGCACGCACATTTACCATAACAAACGCACGCACGCACATTTACCATAACAAACGCACGCATGCACATTAAACATACCAAGATGCTCCTTGCAACGGACCGTAGATGTTAGTCCTATTCCATTTCACTAGACTAAATAAAAGAAAAATAATTATCCTCTCAGGTAATTATGCAAAAATTATTCAAATACTAAAAAAATCCTACATAGAAAATAATGGCATAGGCCTAGTTTTACGTATCAAATTCATTCACTTTATCCTTATAGCGAAGGAGACGTATCTCGTGTTAGAATGTCTTTAATTCTAACTTCGACTACGCATAAGTAGTTATCATTGTAAAGGCTTTACGGTTTTAGGCATGGAATAGGCATCTGCAAATCAAGGCACTTAGGCCTACAACAAAATGACACTTCAAATATAAACTTATGATTCACAACTTAAAATGCAAATTTTGAAAACGAAGCCGATGTTGATAAGTCAAATCAAACATTAGGACTTTAAGAATAGAGTACTTATGACGTTTCGTTGGAATGTGCTCTCTCTCTCTCTCTCTCTCTCTCTCTCTCTCTCTCTCTCTGACTGAAATTATTCTAGAAATATCATCTCTGGAGCTTCGTGATCAATCGAATAAATCTTAGAACGAAACTATCAGGAAAACATTAAATTCAAAGAGGAAGTTTCGTTGTGTTTCGAACTTATCCTTTTATTTCGTTTTGTAGACACAGACGATTGGAGATTGAAATCAAACCCTTAATGAGACGTTTTGTTGAAGACTATTTCATTATTAGTAATACTTCTGATTTAGAGGGGAGGCCGATGGGGAAAGCTACCTTATATCCGTGTGTGTAAACCAGCCATGGTGGAAGCAGTGAAGTTAACTAGATGGACTTTGGTTTAGTCACTAAACTTTAGTGAGTACGAATAAACTCACTCTCTCTCTCTCTCTCTCCTCTCTCTCTCTCTCTCTCTCTCTCTCCTCTGCTTAGACAGGCAATCACGTTTCATATATACCAATAAGCAACGGATAATGTTATGCAAGAACGAAGGGATATCAGACAAAGCGTTATCAAATGAATGAGAGAGAGAGAGAGAGAGAGAGAGAGAGAGAGAGAGAGAGAGAGAGAATTCTATTCCATATATTCCCTGTAATGCTAAAGCGTAGTATCTTATTAGTCTCACTTGTTGCCAAATGTAAATGGAACATCTACCTCAGTATCAGTGTTATTAAGGGAAATAAAGGTGTCAGGAGGAGATTTGGCAACGCTGCTCATCGCTTACTGGAATCATTCGTTTTTTGAAATATCAATATTTTCATATTGCTCATAATGTGTCATTGATTACTATTTTCGTTATATTATCTATATATATTATTTTCTTGTTTATTGTAAAAGGCAACTTCTTAAGAATATATTTAGAATTAGGCCTATAGACCTGTTAAGGTCTAGAAAAGCTGAAACATTAGGAATCCTCCGTTGAAGGTAACAGCCTTGCACAAGCACATGCACACTACATTAGATGCTACACACTTGTCCTTCCCGTATCCTACCAAGTCCCTTCCCTATCCTACACCGTATCCTACCCCGTTCTCCCCTCCTCTCTCCTACCCTGGCCCTCAGATAATTCTGCTCAAAATATTCAAATAATAAAGGAAATGTAGATAAGAAACAATGGTGTAGGCCTAGTTTTAAATTATCTCGAAGTAGAAGTATTTTGTGTTCGAATGTCATCAATTCCAACTTCGACTTTGCACAAGTAGTCATCATTGTGAACGTTTTACGATTATAGGCATGAAATATGCATCTGCAAATCAAGTCACTTAGGCCTACACTCAAATAAAGCATGAAATTATCAAATAAAGTTATGATTAATGACATTAAATCCAAGATTCATAAACGAAGCCAACGCTAAATGAAATCGAATGAAAATTGTTCCGTTAAAAGGACGTATACCATTGTAGGCTAAATAAAGAAAAAAAAAACTGAAATGACCCTTATGCTCTGATATCGTAAGGATGGGAACTGCTTACTCCAGATAACTGGATCTACACTAAAATGTCCTATAGTTATTTTCCTTTTTGCTAATTTCATTTATGATTAACTATAACATATTTCAATTTGACCTTTCCGTCATATTAAATTGAAAATGTGAAACTGGAGGGCCAAAATAAGTATCTTTGTTCAAACAAACAAATAAACACCACTAGCTAGGCCTATGTTCTCATGCAACCTGCAGCAACACACTACACCGCTTAAATGTTTTGTTAGGTTTTACTTACATTCATTATTTGAATATTTATCAGTATTATTGTTCGTAAATAGAAAATTGAATTAAAAGTTTCAAGCTTAAAACCAAGTTTTAACTACTGGTTTACTACTCCTCAGTCATGTCCAGGGGTATGGTCAGTTTTCCTACCTAGGCCTATACTGTCCAACTGCAGATAAATGTTGTTTAAAAAAAGGTTTCCAATTTAGATTCAAGTCAAATATCACAGATAAAACCTTCTCAGTACAACAGATTTCAGTTCAGCTGTTGTACAGACACAGATCTACTGTGTATATATATATATATATATATATATATATATATATTCTTTTAACTATCTTTCATTCGCGGCAAAAACCTAATGATAGCCAGGTGTTATTATCCCAACTGATATGAAGGTATAATAATTAAGGGATAAAAGTAAAGATTGAGAATCTCTTTTATTAATTAATTTATCATACAGGCAAATTAGGCCTAATTACAACCAGAACAATACAAAACAAGACGTTTTGTATTCAGAATTGTGTTTAAATTATTAAAGACCAAGACGATAATACGTAGATTGTTTGAAAATTTTTCATTTGATTTTCCTGTGGATTAAAAAAAAGATATGATAAAATACAAATATATTATAAAGAGCATCATTGTTTATGAAGGCATATTTAAAAGCTCAAGAATTGGGAACTTTTCTTGTGTCTACATTTGATCAATCTGCTCCTCTGTTTATTACTTGTAACTGCATGAAGTTTTGTACAGTAGACGGCACTCATATAGACCATGTACAGTAGACGGCACTTAAATAGACCATGTACAGTAGACGGCACCTATATGCACCATGTACATTATTACTATTATTATTATTATTTCTTGCTAAGCTACAACCCTAGTTGTAAAAGAAGGATGTTATAAGCCACAACAAGGAAAATAGCCCTGTGAGGAAAGGAAACAGGAAAAATAAAATATTTTAAGAAAACTAACAATATAAACTACAAAAACTTGAACAAAATAAGAGGAAGAGAATTAAGATAGAATAGTGTGCCTGTGTGTACCCTCAAGCAAGAGAACTCTAACCCAAGACAGTGGAAGACCATGATACAGAGGCTATGGCACTACCCAAGACTAGAGAACAATAGTTTGATTTTGGAGTGTCCTTCTCCTAGAAGAGCAGCTTACCATAACTAAAGTGTCTCTTCTAACCTTACCAAGAGGAAAGTGGCCACTGAACAATTAAAGTGCAGTAGTTAACCCCTTGAGTGAAGAAAAATTGTTTGGCAATCTCAGTGTTGTCAAGTGTGTGAGGACAGAAGAGAATATGTAGGAATAAGCCAGACTATTCGATGAGTGTGTGTGTAGGCAAAGGGAAAAATGAACCGTAACCAGAGAGAAGGATCCAATGTAGTATTGGTCTGGCCAGTTAAAGGACCCAATAACTCTCTAGCGGTAGTATCTCAACGGGTGGCTGGTGCTCTGGCCAACCTACTACCTATTATTATTATTATTATTATTATTGTTATTATTATTATATTATTATTATTATTATTATTATTATTATTATTATTATGAGTTTGAAAAGTAGGGCTTCAACATGGAAAATATCCTTGTGAAGAAATAAAATCAAGAAAGAATAATGATGATGCTGTGTACCCTCAAGCAAGAGAACTGTAACCTGAGACAATTGTAGTCAATGGTAAAGACTTCTTAAGTGTCCACGATAAACGTGCTGCCAACAGGGAGAGGTGGGTAACGTTGTCACAGGGGCAGGTCGGCGCCATTGCATATATATATATATATATATATATAACTACGTTTTCCGCCAAAGGTGAAAACATGGCAACACTGATATTGTCTCCGAAGTCGAATGTTATTGGTTTTCGAAATGCATCTCTGGCCTGTTTATTATTCAATGCAATCTCGATTCATTCCGATAAGTTGAATACATGCCAGTCTCTGGAGAACATTCTTTTTCTGTTTATTCATAATGATTCCATTTAAAGCCAATATAAGGGAATTATTATTATTATTAAAAGAGGAGATTTATCAGCCAAATGAGTCAAACTCGACCTTTACAGAGCTGCCTCCAATAAGTTAGGGAGGGGAAAATATACATACATAAATACATACATACATACACACATACACACACATATAGGTCCTCTTCATTTTGTTTTCTATCAACATTATGAGTAAAAAGAAAGGGAGCACTAGTCCAGAACATATTGCATCATAACAAATGTTGTTACTGTTCTTAATATATTCGAGAAGTAATGAACAATTATTTGTTCATTACTTCTCTTGTAGTTTATCTATTTCTCTATTTCCTTTCCTCAATGTGCTATTTTTCCCTGTTGGAGCCCTTGGGCTTATAACATCTTGTTTTTCCAACTATGGTTGTATCTTAGCTAATAATAATAATAATAATAATAATAATAATAATAATAATTATCATTATTATTATTGTTATTATTATTTATAACATACAATAAGATAACAGTTTTTAGTCTCTAAGTCTACCACCTCGCACCAGATTCGGAAGGTCGAATATTTCACGTTTTCGACCGAATGAGTATTTGATGGATAAGGGCGTTCAGCAAGAACTTACTCCGTGAGACAAGGACGATCATTGAACCGATTTCCTTTGAGTTTCGACCATAAAAGCTGTTTTTAGCA
>NC_090767.1:27459199-27464199 GCF_036898095.1 Palaemon carinicauda
TATATATTATAAAGGACTAAACTGTGTACCAAAAGGTTTTGAAATACTGCAACAACCTAACTAAATCTGTGTGTGTGTGTGTGTGTGTGTGTGTGTGAGGGAACTGGTAGAAATTTCAGCATGGACTAGTCTTGGAAAACCCTGAAAGGGGCGTCTAAGGTTTCGTCAGATGGTACTAGTTGGACTATAGGGGTCAGTCAGTGATTGGCACTCACGCATCTAGCAATGACGTCACCTATTATCACGTTGTTGGTTGGCTACTAGGTAATAACAGAATGGAAAGTGCTCTCTCTCTCTCTCTCTCTCTCTCTCTCTCTCTCTCTCTCTCTCTCTCTCAATCTTTGCGTGCACATCTTCAGAAGTAATTCTTTTGTTCAATTTCAAAAATTAATGAATTTTGAGTTATCAGTGCTCCAAATCAAACCATTGTTCTCTATCCTTAGGTACTGCCATAGCCTCTGTACCATGATCTTGGGTTATTTCTCTTGCTTGAGGGCATAGTATTCTATCTGTTTCCTTATTTCCTTTCCTTACTGGGCTATTTTCCCTGCTAAAGCCCTTGGGCTTATAGCATCCTTCTTTTCCAAACAGGGTCGTAGCTTAATAATAATAATAATAATAATAATAATAATAATAATAATAATAATATCCTTTTATACTTCACATTCGTCATTCTTGCTATCCAACCTCTTGGGAGAGAGAGAGAGAGAGAGAGAGAGAGAGAGAGAGAGAGAGAGAGAGAATTTGGGATAGACAACATCACCAATAATTGAAAACACTTGGCAGTTTGATTACAACATCATTTTACTTGTTTTGTTAATACATGAATTCTGCTGCTTCTCCACAAACATTGAATGTTATGGGGACCGACTTGAAACATGATTTAGGTAGAATTGCAAACCTTACATGAGGGTGAGGGTAATGGGTGAATAGGGTGAGGGAAACGGGTGAATAAGGTAATGGGTGAATGGGGTGAGGGAAACGGGTGAATAAGGTAATGGGTGAATGGGGTGAGGGAAACGGGTGAATAAGGTAATGGGTGAATGGGGTGAGGGAAACGGGTGAATAAGGTAATGGGTGAATGGGGGTGAGGGAAACAGGTGAATAAGGTAATGGGTGAATGGGGTGAGGGTAATGGGTGAATGGGGTGAGGGAAACGGGTGAATAAGGTAATGGGTGAATGGGGGTGAGGGAAACGGGTGAATAAGGTAATGGGTGAATGGGGTGAGGGTAATGGGTGAATGGGGTGAGGGAAACGGGTGAATAAGGTAATGGGTGAATGGGGTGAGGGAAACGGGTGAATAAGGTAATGGGTGAATGGGGTGAGGGAAACGGGTGAATAAGGTAATGGGTGAATGGGGTGAGGGTAATGGGTGAATGGGGTGAGGGAAACGGGTGAATAAGGTAATGGGTGAATGGGGTGAGGGTAATGGGTGAATGGGGTGAGGGAAACGGGTGAATAAGGTAATGGGTGAATGGGGTGAGGGTAATGGGTGAATGGGGTGAGGGAAACGGGTGAATAAGGTAATGGGTGAATGGGGTGAGGGTAATGGGTGAATGGGGTGAGGGAAACGGGTGAATAAGGTAATGGGTGAATGGGGTGAGGGAAACGGGTGAATAAGGTAATGGGTGAATGGGGTGAGGGAAACGGGTGAATAAGGTAATGGGTGAATGGGGTGAGGGAAACGGGTGAATAAGGTAATGGGTGAATGGGGTGAGGGAAACGGGTGAATAAGGTAATGGGTGAATGGGGTGAGGGAAACGGGTGAATAAGGTAATGGGTGAATGGGGTGAGGGTAATGGGTGAATGGGGTGAGGGAAACGGGTGAATAAGGTAATGGGTGAATGGGGTGAGGGAAACGGGTGAATAAGGTAATGGGTGAATGGGGTGAGGGAAACGGGTGAATAAGGTAATGGGTGAATGGGGTGAGGGTAATGGGTGAATGGGGTGAGGGAAACGGGTGAATAAGGTAATGGGTGAATGGGGTGAGGGTAATGGGTGAATGGGGTGAGGGAAACGGGTGAATAAGGTAATGGGTGAATGGGGTGAGGGTAATGGGTGAATGGGGTGAGGGAAACGGGTGAATAAGGTAATGGGTGAATGGGGTGAGGGAAACGGGTGAATAAGGTAATGGGTGAATGGGGTGAGGGAAACGGGTGAATAAGGTAATGGGTGAATGGGGTGAGGGTAATGGGTTGAATGGGGTGAGGGAAACGGGTGAATAAGATAATGGGTGAATGGGGTGAGGGTAATGGGTGAATGGGATGAGGGAAACGGGTGAATAAGGTAATGGGTGAATGGGGTGAGGGAAACGGGTGAATAAGGTAATGGGTGAATGGGGTGAGGGTAATGGGTGAATGGGGTGAGGGAAACGGGTGAATAAGGTAATGGGTGAATGGGGTGAGGGAAACGGGTGAATAAGGTAATGGGTGAATGGGGTGAGGGTAATGGGTGAATGGGGTGAGGGAAACGGGTGAATAAGGTAATGGGTGAATGGGGGTGAGGGTAATGGGTGAATGGGGTGAGGGAAACGGGTGAATAAGGTAATGGGTGAATGGGGTGAGGGTAATGGGTGAATGGGGTGAGGGAAACGGGTGAATAAGGTAATGGGTGAATGGGGTGAGGGAAACGGGTGAATAAGGTAATGGGTGAATGGGGTGAGGGAAACGGGTGAATAAGGTAATGGGTGAATGGGGTGAGGGAAACGGGTGAATAAGGTAATGGGTGAATGGGGTGAGGGTAATGGGTGAATGGGGTGAGGGAAACGGGTGAATAAGGTAATGGGTGAATGGGGTGAGGGTAATGGGTGAATGGGGTGAGGGAAACGGGTGAATAAGGTAATGGGTGAATGGGGTGAGGGTAATGGGTGAATGGGGTGAGGGAAACGGGTGAATAAGGTAATGGGTGAATGGGGTGAGGGAAACGGGTGAATAAGGTAATGGGTGAATGGGGTGAGGGAAACGGGTGAATAAGGTAATGGGTGAATGGGGTGAGGGAAACGGGTGAATAAGGTAATGGGTGAATGGGGTGAGGGAAACGGGTGAATAAGGTAATGGGTGAATGGGGTGAGGGAAACGGGTGAATAAGGTAATGGGTGAATGGGGTGAGGGTAATGGGTGAATGGGGTGAGGGAAACGGGTGAATAAGGTAATGGGTGAATGGGGTGAGGGTAATGGGTGAATGGGGTGAGGGAAACGGGTGAATAAGGTAATGGGTGAATGGGGTGAGGGTAATGGGTGAATGGGGTGAGGGAAACGGGTGAATAAGGTAATGGGTGAATGGGGTGAGGGAAACGGGTGAATAAGGTAATGGGTGAATTGGGGTGAGGGAAACGGGTGAATAAGGTAATGGGTGAATGGGGTGAGGGAAACGGGTGAATAAGGTAATGGGTGAATGGGGTGAGGGAAACGGGTGAATAAGGTAATGGGTGAATGGGGTGAGGGAAACGGGTGAATAAGGTAATGGGTGAATGGGGTGAGGGTAATGGGTGAATGGGGTGAGGGAAACGGGTGAATGGGGTGAGGGTAATGGGTGAATGGAGTGAGGGAAATGGGTTAAAGAGAGAGAGAGAGAGAGAGAGAGAGAGAGAGAGAGAGAGAGCAACTCCTATGTATATCACTTGGTCAAGATCACACTAATGATAGTCTACAGTAAACTAGTATTCAAAACTTCGTTTTAAAGCTAAATACTTTCATGATTCTATTTACGAACTTCAAATGCAGATTAAACGAACAATAATATCGAGGAATATTTAGATAAATGTAAGAAAAACTTTGCAAATCATATAAATGTTGTAGATTAGTGTTGCAGGTTGTATGAGAACATCGGCCTATACCGGTGTTTGTTTGTTTGAACAATGAAACTTATTTTGTCCCTCCAGTCTTACTGTTCCATTTAATATGATGCAAAAGTCAAATTGAAATATATGATAGATGATAGTAAAGGAAATTCGAAAACAAAGAAAATAATTACACAAGATTTTAGTGTGTATGTAGGTACCCGGTTTACCCGGAGCAAGCTGTTCTCACCCTTACGATGTCAGACAGTAAGGGTGATTCCAGTTGCTTTTTTACAATGATATACGTCCTTTTAACGGAAGAATTTTCGTATTGTTTTTATCATGAATTATCTACGCAACAATGATACGTTACATTTCCCTGATTATTGGATTTGCACGAGAGAGAGAGAGAGAGAGAGAGAGAGAGAGAGAGAGAGTTTTAACACCACAGAAGCACAAGACGAAAGGAATTCTCGTGATCTCGCCTCGAGTCCAATCGTTTGATTTGATTTGACTTTGGCTTCGTTTGTAAAATTTATATTTAAATCTGTAAATCATAATCTTATTTTAGTAACTTGTGCTTTACTGTTGTTTATGACTAAGTTACTTGATTCAGATATGGCTATTTTATTCTTAAAACTGTAAAAGGTTCACAATGATAACTATTTATGCAGAGTCGAAGTTAGAATTAAAGACATTCGAACATGAAATGAGTCTCTTGTGCGATTCGGATAAAGTGAATGGATTTGATACGTGAAACTAGGCCTACGCCATTGCTTTCTATGTCATTTCCTCTATTATTTGAATACTTTAGGCATAGTTGCCCGAGAAGATAATCGTTTCTCATGCAGTTCGAGTGAAGTGACTGGGTGGGATAAGTGAGGGAGGGGAAGGATAGGACGGATCTGATGGGAGGAAATAGCGGTTATTAGGGACATGGATAGGTAGCTGGAGGGAGTATGGGGCCAGGGGGGAAGGGGGAGAAGGGGGAGGGGAGGGATTAAGGGGGTTGCAGGGGGAGAATAATGTCTCCTAATCAGCTTCAAAGGCTTTGCGTTGGAAGGACTAGCTTATTTTTTTTTTATTGTAAATGTGTGTGTGTATGTGTGTTTGTGCAAGGCTAACACCTTGGACACATTTAAGAACATGTATTTGGAAATTGACATTTTATAAAAACGGGGAAAATGATAAAAATAGTGTAACAAAGTAAGCAATAAATGA
>NC_090767.1:27469199-27501699 GCF_036898095.1 Palaemon carinicauda
TATTATAGCAACAAACTACATCATTGATACACACTAATAAATTGAAAACATGACACACGCCAACACGTGTAGTTGACGAATATCGCACACACACACACACATATATATATATATATATATATATATATATATATATATATATATATATATATATATATATATTCATTGAGTAATATGAATTGCTTTGTTATAGTTTTGACATCGTCATAATTACGTTCACTGTGATCGTGTTGACCACTTTGAGTCATGAACATTTGCCAAATCATAATGATGTTTTATCCATTGTACCAAACAGGTTATGTAAATAAACTTACTGAAATGAAACAATGTATCAACCGTTGTTTGTATTAAATATACAATTAATTGGTGAAAATAAAATCAATCATGAACCATTGTTGTTTTCAAACGGGGAGTTCACTAGGTCTATGTGCCGTGTTTGACGATACGCAATCTTATTCATAAAACGGCTATTTCTTTATATAAAGACTACCTTACACATATCAATTTCACCATATTATGATCAATTTTAGATATACACTAATCATACATTGATTCCCAAGACACATTAGAGTATTTCTGACTTTTGTCATTGACATTAACTTACAACAGTACATGATGGCATATCAAATTTGTTGCGGAATATTACATGGGAAAAAAAACAATATCCTTGACTTGATCGATATTGCTGCGAATGAGTTTGTAGCAAAGAATCAACATCGTCAGCATATTTTGGGTAAATTCACCAAGTAGGCCTATCAGTATATATATATATATATATATATATATATATATATATATATATATATATATATATATATATATATATATATATATATATATATATATACGATGGCTTAAGTCATTTTTCATTACTTAAGTAATTTTAGTAGATCTATTATTATTTTTATTATTATTATTATTATTGCCTAAGCTACATCCTTCGTTAGAAAAGCAAGATGCTATAAGCCCAAGGGCTTTAATGGGGGAAATAGCCCAGTGAGGAAAGGAAATAGAGAAATAAATCAATTATCTAGTTAAAGAGATCGTTCCTCAACTTGGTAACAGCTGGAATAAAACTCCTAGAAAAATGTGCGATAGTTTATGGATGAGAGAGAGAGAGAGAGAGAGAGAGAGAGAGAGAGAGAGGGGGGGGGCGAGAACAGTTTGCTCCAGGTAACTGGATACACACAAAGTGTTATTATACAATATGAAAGACTGTGTAATCATTAACCATTAGGGAATTTAGTTTATTAACGTATTAGATTATATATTTCAAACTGACTTTTCCATCAAATTAAATGGAATAGTGATGTGGTTTATCATTAGGCCTATAATTTCACGCAAAATGATTTTTGATGTCAACTTTTTGTAACGTTCATGTCATAATTTACTGCCCCCCCCCCTCTCTCTCTCTCTCTCTCTCTCTCTCTCTCTCTCTCTCTCTCTCTCTCTCTCTCTCTCTCATCTTCAGTTGAACAGTGTAAAATCATGAAACCAGTGTATATCTTAATGTTGCATCTACAAATTTGAATAATTGAGCAGAAGCCAAAGAAGGAATAAAGTTCCATTTGTCGGTCTCAGAAATGTAATTATGTTGTTATTACTTTATTTCATGACTGCAGAGAGAGAGAGAGAGAGAGAGAGAGAGAGAGAGAGAGAGAGAGAGAGAGAGAAGGATGAGGCATTCTTTTGCGTCACTCGTAAAAGAACAACATAATATTTCCCCACAGAAATTATTTGTAACTTGACTCTTGGTTCTCCGTTGCACAGATTCGCCTTGGAATCATCACGCCGTTTATCTTTATTGACCTCCGTCTGACACACTACTCACCTTCACTATACTACGTCTCTCTCTCTCTCTCTCTCTCTCTCTCTCTCTCTCTCTCTCTCTCTCTCTCGCTTTTCCTGCTCTTAGTTTTTATATTGTAATCCTATCGATGTACAATCTTTGATATCCTGATTATGGTTTTATCTTTAAAGTTAATACAACGAATTTATTTATTTTTAGTTCGAACTAAAAATAAATAAATTCGTTGTATTAGACTGGCACTCAAATTTCATACCCATTTTAAGGACTGTCTTTCACGATTTCTTCCGTTATTAAAGTTATTAAAACAAACATATGCCAGTTTTGATCATATCCTTGTATTAGCCATATCTAAAATTTTAGAATTGGGAAAAATATCAAGTATTCTTTACATCAGATGAGAGTTCATGATAGACGTAGATGTTATTATTCCTCTTAATCCCAAAGGCTATGTTAAGCTGCAGTGTCTTGTTTTATGCTGTGATTAATACTACATTATCTGGCTTATCCAATATCGCAGTGCTAGACAGTCTTTTTGTCTACCAATATGGGTTCTATTTTATTTTATTCTGTCTGGCTTTCTTTTTCTAGCTCATTTAGAGGAGTTTTTATATGAGTCCTAAAGTAATAAATCTTATTTCTTGATGTGTTTCTTTGGCATGTCTCGTGTAACGTTCTTTATCTGATGAAAAGAATTCTTTTATCGACTTATTGTCTCAGTTTGTAATAAAGACCTTGTCATTTTTGTGAAATAAGTTTATTGATGCTTATGTAAAAGGGAGGCCAATAACCTCTGTCAATGGAACTCGCAATTTGGAAATTGTTTGTTTATTAATAACTCTCTCTCTCTCTCTCTCTCTCTCTCTCTCTCTCTCTCTCTCTCTCTCTCTCTCTCTCTCTTCTAATCTCATTGAAAGGATTCTTCCATCATGTTGAAGATGACTGGCTTTATCATGTTGATGAAGGTCCCAAATCATCTCCATTTAAAAGTCTTCGTGTTTTAAATCTCTTTGACATCTCCAAGAAGCATTTCTTGCTGTTGCTCTTTACCTATCGAATTTTTCTATTGATATTTAATATTTAACATTTTTAACCACTCCACCCTAAGGAACCCCAATCCTTTCTTATTCACACACTACCATCTTTGTATTTGCCCTCACTTCCATACTGACTGGTCAACACATTTTTTCCATGTTCTATCACACTAGGTATTTGTGTTCAAGTTTTCAAGACAAAATTGTTCGTAATTACTGATAATGATAATGTTCACCTTCTTCGTATTCTCATTATTTTCTCCCAATTTGAGAATAAGCTAATAGCCCAGTTTAATAATAACTTTAGCTCTTCATTAACCTTAGTTGTGTTGGTGTTTGTACCTAAAATAATGGTTTATTACTTTATTACCGCTATAAAGTCGGGCGAAGTTTTCATCTAACGTAATGCAGTGTTGCAATTTATCATAATTGCTGAGCATGCTAAAAAAGAATTATAATTAAGTGATATTTTTCATTATCTAATTATACTGACCCCAATCACCCCCTGCTTCATAACATGAGGGTTCTCCCAAACCCCATTTCGACGCATTCTTACTTATCCATAATCGACCATGTTATCTTTATAATCCCGACCATGGATATATTAACTTTGTAATCGCCCTATTTATTATTCAAGACCTTGGCTCACCTCCTCTGCCCATTGCTGGATAAATTTTGATCTGTCCTGCACCAGTTCACCCGTTTTTTATATATTTTTTTTCCTTCTTTTTCCCCCTTCTATCCCACACTCCTTGGTACTATAGTCCATTTCTTTTAGCGATGCATATTTGCACCGACTCACAGCGGTGCCCTCTTAGCTCGGAAAAGTTTCCGGATCGCTGATTGGTTGGACGAGTTAATTCCAACCAATCAGCGATCAGGAAACTTTTCCGAGCTAAAAGGGCACCGCTGCGAGTCGGTGCAAATATGCATCGCTAAAAGAAATGGACTATAGTAATCGAAACACTCCTACGAAGTGGAAAAACAAGTGACGATGCATAACCTGTTGTTACCTTTGAAGTCTTGCGTCGAATTGATTCAAGGATTTAGGATAACTAAGTAGGAAAGATCCGCTTCTCAGATTTATATGGAAGATTGTGTCAAGTTTTCTTATAAAGTCTGTATTCTAGCAAATCCTACTTGCGATTATTTGCAGGAAAAAGGCTATCTGTAACAAATGCAGCTTTGAATATTTCATTTGCAACTTACAGGTAATAGCTTGGCCAGGGCACCGGCCACCCGTTGAGATACTACCGCTGGAGAGTTATGGGGTCCTTTGACTGGCCAGACAGTATTACATTGGATCCGTCTCTCTGGTTAAAGTTCATTTTCCATTTGCCTACACATACACCGAATAGTTTGGTCTATTCTTTACAGATTCTCCTCTGTCCTCATACACCTGACAACACTGAGGTTACCAAACAATTCTTCTTCACCCAAGGGGTTAACTACTGCACTGTAATTGTTCAGTGGCCACTTTCCTCTTGTTAAGGGTAGAAGAGACTCTTTAGCTATGGTCAGCAGCTCTTCTAGGAGAAGGACACTCCAAAATCAAACCATTGTTCTCTTGTCTTGGGTAGTGCCATAGCCTCTGTACCATGGTCTTTCACTTCCTTGGGTTAGAGTTCTCTTGCTTGAGGGTACACTCGGGCACCCTGTTCTGTCTTGTTTCTCTTCCTTTTGTTTTGTTCACGTTTCTATAGTTTGTATAGGAGATATTTATTTTAATGTTATTACTCTTCTTAAAAATTTTATTTTTTCTTGTTTCCTTTCCTCACTGGGCTATTTTCCCTGTTGGAGCCACTGGGCTTATAGCATCCTGCTTTTCTAAATAGGGTTGTAGCTTAGCAGTTAATAATAATAATAATGATTTGATAAGGGCTCGTGAGAAAATCAAAAGTGGTTGTGATTATGCTGTATACGTTTTTACTTCTGCCTTTTGCTGTCCGGTAGACGTGGTTCTTTCGTTATCTATATTCAAGTTATGGTACATAGCATTTGAATGTCGATTACCGACCACCGTTAATTGTTGGCTCTGTTTACTGTCTTGGAGTATTTTCGTAGAATTTATTTTCTGATCTACCCTCTAAGAAGAAAAATAATTGTTCTATGTAGTTTTATTTACATCAAAGCTTAGTCAATTTAATGAGTGCCCCATAACGACTTACCTCAGTACTGTCTATGTACTTTAGATGTCGATCCACTTGTTAATGTTTAATTGCTTCTTGCACTACACATAATAAGCCCCTTTTATATCTTCTATTTTCATTCAGATTATACTTATAAAATCTATGATCATTGTGCATGCTGTTCCCACAAAGTCAGCGATGGACATATGAACAGAAACTTTGCTCAAGGTAGGATTTACGCACTTTAATCGTTTTGTTATGGTAGGTACGTTATCAGCAGTTTTAAATAATCAAGAACATTAAAGCAAAAGTAAGAGTTGATACCACACTGATTTTTTTGATGGATTTCAGTGTGAATTATAGTGTTTCTTCCATTTAGAAAATAAATGTATTTCTCCTCACCGCAGTGAAATGCATCGGACCTTTATCATTCACCGCTTGTCAAAAGTTCTCTTTTTCTTATAGTTAGTCGAATCACATTATTGTTTATTATTACAGTATTGTAGAAGCACGGGGTTACCTGTATGTTTACATAATGTATATATGAATTATATACAGTATAGACTGTATACTGTATATATACGCGCGCGTCTGTGTGTGTGAGAGAGAGAGAGAGAGAGAGAGAGAGAGAGAGAGAGAGAGAGAGAACAAAGGAAAAATTTATGTATAATGATATTTGAAAGACTAAAAGTGAGCTCTTTGTATTATTGTAGATTTTTATTGATGTGTATATCCAAATATAACAGTGTCTTAGTATATATATATATATATATATATATATATATATATATATATATATATATATACTGTATATATATATATATATATATATATATATATATATATATATATATATATATATATATATATATATATAAACATGAAAACTTGTGATGTTTAGAGAACATGATCGAAGCATTCTTGATGAACCCCAATCAGCTGATGAATTTATCCATGAAATTTCCACTTCATCATCTTCATATTTACTTTTAAGAAATTACCGGCTGTGAGCAAACAAATGAAGAGAAAGAAAAAATCGAGGATCGTGTTATTTGATCGTGTTGTTGTTGTTCCATAAGTTGTCTTTGCAGAATTTGGCATCTAAATCATTTTGGTCGAGATCCTGTTAACGCACAGGCGACCCGGGAGACAAATAAAACGAAAACAAAAGTAATATAAGATTTGATCAGTGTTGATGAGTATGGAAGAAAATATGAGGAGATGTAGGAGGCAACGGAGGGACATGGAATACCAGAAGGAGAACTGGGATACGAAGAAAGGGAGGAGACCATAAAGAGTTGGTGGTTATGAAGAAGAAGTAGTAGTAGACGAGCGATAGAATCACCGAAAGTCGATGCACAAACAATCTCTTGGCGTTGAAGATACCGCTGCACTATATACGAAAAGAGAACGGCATCATTTAATGCTTGATTAGCGCTATTATTCTGTTTTACACGTTAGACGATACTACTTTAAAAGGCGTGAAAACATTATGCACTGTTCTGAAAAAAGGATCATTCACATCTTGCTGAACTACGACAAACATATTCCCAGATTGACAGCCGTTAGTGTTCAAAAAGTTGGTGCAGTTGACCCCCAGGCAATTTTTATAGAATAAATAGCCATTGTAGGAATTCTATATGTCTCTGCAGATCATCGTTAAGCCAATTCTAGCAGAGTTGAGAAAATGAACACTGACTATTCATTCAAGTCACATTCGAATTTTTATAAACTGAGCTATCTCCAGATGTCTTAGCGCCTGTTTCCAGTCTCTGCCGTCTTCAAAAGTTGTCATTTTATTTGTTGATGTTAAACACATAAAGGAACCCATATTATAAGTGTACGTGTGTGTGTGTATGTTTTGTGTAGATAGATAGATAGATGATAATACCACATGTGTGAGGAAAGAAAATATTTGTAAATGAGGAGTTATAGAATAAGGAAATAAGATTGAAACAGAATTTAGAAAGGGTTTTTGATATTCTCTGACGATACAGTACTTATTATGGGTAGTGAAGAGAAACTGCTGTAATTAGTGAAAGCTATACAAAGTATTTATGAGTAAAAAAAAAAAAAAAGTTGACAGCAAATATGAGAAACATGATGGTTATAATGAGAAACCTAATGGTTATAAGGGTGAATGGAAATTACGAAGATAGAAAAAGGAAAGTTCAAATGAATGGTCTTTGGTTGTATACTACTGTTGATGAAGTGAGAATAGGTCTCTCTCTCTCTCTCTCTCTCTCTCTCTCTCTCTCTCTCTCTCTCTCTCTCTCTCTCTCTCTCTTTGATCGTTTGTGGACCTCTTTGCTTGAGGAAACGCACCCTGAATAATAGGTTGGTCTCCTTCTTGGATGCCTGGGGTTATCATTCTTTCATTTCTGTGAGATGCTGGCAAACGAAAATTATATCTTTCTTTCTATTCTTCATGCTCTAAAACTCACCAAGTGGCCGGAGGCCTGGAGTTTTTCGCTTGAAAACGAGAATATAGTATGTATATATATATATATATATATATATATATATATATGTGTGTGTGTGTGTGTGTGTGTGTGTGTGTATTATTGTCTGTTATGAAGGTATTGGAATAAAGGCGACTGTAAGAATTATAAAGATATAGCTTTTACTTTGTTTATTACCACGGGATGTATATGGTAGAATCTGATTCAGGATGTAAGGCAGGTGACGGAGGGGTAAAATGGCAGAGGAAAGGCTGTGGTTTTATGCAGAGGGTACTTGCTATGAAACAGTTAAGCGAGAGGTTTGAAAACAAAGAGAAATATCTGCTGGTAGCATACTGTACGTAGACCTGGAAAAAAAGACATTGTGGAGGGTGTTGAGAACCATAATATAGAAAATTCGATTATTTTGAGAGCCCTAAAAACTAGTTGTGATATAAATGATGCATGTTAGATTATATAGGCAGGTGAGGGAGTGGAATGGTGTAAAAAGTAGCTCTCAAACATTCTTGATGGTTGTTCAACATCCTATTGGATGGAGTGACACCTAAGGTTAAATGTTTGTTGTGGCCTGATTGGTAACGTCTCTACTTGGTGTTTGCCAGTCGGGGGTTCGAGTCCCGCTCAGACTCGTTAGTGCCATTAGTGTCTGCAACCTTACCATCCTTGTGAGCTAAGGTTTGGGGGCCTTGGGGGGAGCCTATAGGTGTATCTGCTGAGTCATCAGCAGCCATTGCCTGGCACTCCCTGAGTGAGGATAGTAAGGAGAAATGATAGATTCTTGTAAGAAAGTTATGAAGTGTCTGCAAGAGGAGAAAGTTGAGAGTAAAAGCGAGATAGATTAAATGGAGTAATGAATGTTTGTATAGAGGGTGAAGAAAAATGGACTTGGTTGATTCTCGTGAATATATTTCACGTAAATGTAATGGACAACAGCAAGAGGAGAGAACAAACTAGTCTAAATATAGGAAAATTTAGAAGGATACGATATGAGTATATGCAAGAAAAGAGTTTTTTTTTTAAGTTAAATTTGGAATTTGTGAAGGAGCCTAAAATGAAATTATTGAAGCTGTTTAGATGAACTGTTATGTAGTGTGAATATAGTTTTAAGAAAAACTGATTGGGGAGCGAATATGGAGATTCACTGAAGTGGTGAAAAGATTAGCAAAGAGAAGAGGCATTCAAATATCTATCGTCAATCGATCTTGTCGTGGAAATGAGGGCAATGTGCTAGTAAAAAGACTGTCATTCAGAAATACCGGTTAGTATGAGAGAAAGAAGATGTCCAGGAATCGTAAGTGGGCCTGAAAGACAGGTTTAAATTAGGCTGGTGTCCCTTATGTGTAGGCTTATGAAGCGACTGATGAAGCTTCACTGCTCAGGGAGCTCATCCTTGATTCAGTAGTTAGAGGATGAATGTGGCAGTAACAGGTTGATGCTCTCAGGAGCCACACCCTGTTATGGGGAGATATTATGCTGAAAAAAAAAGTAACGATAAATATTGAGTGAGGTGGTCTACTTGCCAACAGACCAGAAAAGGAGTATGGTCAGAGAAGAGAGAGCAAATGGTGATTTAGCCTTCATGACGACATAATTATGATGCAACGAAAGTGCATTCGAGTGATATGATTTCAGATCCAAATAGATGCCGATAATCTATCTGGAATTTTAACTCAAATTATTCTTTAATGGATGTATTTACGTGCTCGATCCATATCAATTATGGAATTCTGGTGTATCTATGCAGTCACAATGAGGACAAGTTGAGTTGATTTTTATTTTAATGCAGATAAATAATTTAAATATTCTAAATTAAACTTTGTAAAATGAAACTCAGGAGTCAAATCTATAGTCATTTAATTCTAGTCATTTTCGTAGAGGAGGAACTTTATGAAGATAAATCATAGCATGCCAGGATTTATGCCATCAAATATTAGTAATAATTTCAGAATTCATTTCACGGTTAAAAGTGTTGAGCAAAATCTGCTAACAAATGCTAAAGTCTAGTTCTCCTTACAAGGTATTTCTTTTCTTTTTGAACTATCAACCCTTAGTCGCTGCTCTTATATACCGATTTAAAAGTTAAGTGAAATTTTGTCTATCTTTCTATCTATCTATTATCTATCTATCTATATATATATATATATATATATATATATATATATATATATCACATTGCACCATAAGTCTGACAAATTATTGTAGTTGAAGCGTCATTATTGTGAATCCTTGTTCTATTTTCTTATGTTTTGTTTTTCTATTATGACATTAATGATAATTGATCATTTTTATTTAGTTTTATATTGGCAATATTTATTATTGTTAATATACTTATAGTGTGGAACTACGATGGTGCATGAAAGTTCCTGCTTTTCAAGACAGTATGTAAAGAGATTCAGATTCCATGTTTTCACTGCCTTTATTAGGATTGATGATTAATATCAAGAATAGAAGTATGAAAAAGCTCAAAAATATACAAGTGGTGATTTCATTATTTATCGTTTTTATAGTCTTACATTTAGTTCATGAAAATATTATTGCCTATTTTGAAAACAGACATGGTTGCTCAGTTTATTGGTTTGTTATATATCAAAGGAGAATCTCTCTCTCTCTCTCTCTCTCTCTCTCTCTCTCTCTCTCTCTCTCTCTCTCTCTCTCTCTGATTTAAAAGACAGATATACTTCCTTTTCATCATAGATTTATTCAAAGCTATTTTTATTCATCATCTCCACAGGCCTTTCAGCTATCTGATCTATCTCTAAATGTTGACAGACGTATATATACTCTCTAGTTCTTCCAGGTTTTAGGTTCCACCCAGAATTTCCGAAGTATTACCAACAGGTTCAGCCAGTTCAAAATTTAAGAGATCACTCGACAAGGAGCAAAAACAACTTGAACCTTGTTACTCTGCTTTGATTATTCTTG
Source organism: Palaemon carinicauda (assembly GCF_036898095.1). Lineage (NCBI taxonomy): Eukaryota > Metazoa > Arthropoda > Malacostraca > Decapoda > Palaemonidae > Palaemon > Palaemon carinicauda. The sequence goes on from NC_090767.1 coordinate 27,479,554, forward strand.
GTAAATATCGTTCAAGTTTAATATCTTCTTCCTCTGTATTAAGTTGTAGGGAAAATACATTAGATGCATTTTTGTCTAAAAGATCACGGTCATCACCGGTATTTTCTGTCGATGTTGATGTTGGGAAGGTTGGTCATGCCTCTCCTCTGGAACAGTGAAGTGTCACATCTCCTGGGAAATAACCAACGTCTATCCAAATTAATTTTGAATTCTAATTTAAGAAAGTATAGAAATAGACAACATCTATCTATGATGGATGAAGTCTTCAAGGAACAAGAAAACCTGGGGATAATAAAAAGGGATGACAACCTACCAGAGTTTCTTAAAGAGAATCCTAACCTTAGTTTCCTCTATTTTGAGGTGTCATCCTTCTAGCATTAGATGTTCTTTGAACCTCTATTTTGAGGTGTCATCCTTCTAGCATTAGATGTTCTTTGACCTCTATTTTGAGGTGTCATCCTTCTAGCATTAGATGCTCTTTGACCTCTATTTTGAGGTGTCATCCTTCTAGCATTAGATGCTCTTTGACCTCTATTTTGAGGTGTCATCCTTCTAGCATTAGATGCTCTTTCGACCTCTTTTTGAGGTGCCATCCTTCTAGCATTAGATGTTCTTTGACCTCTATTTTGAGGTGTCATCCTTCTAGCATTAGATGCTCTTTCACCTCTTTTTTGAGGTGTCATCCTTCTAGTATTAGATGTTCTTTGACCTCTATTTTGAGGTGCCATCCTTCTAGCATTAGATGCTCTTTCACCTCTTTTTTGAGGTGTCATCCTTCTAGTATTAGATGTTCTTTGACCTCTATTTTGAGGTGCCATCCTTCTAGCATTAGATGCTCTTTCACCTCTATTTTGAGGTGCCATCCTTCTAGCATTAGATGTTCTTTGACCTCTATTTTGAGGTGCCATCCTTAAGGCATTAGATGATCTTTGACCTCTATTTTGAGGTGTCATCCTTAAGGCATTAGATGATCTTTGACCTCTATTTTGAGGTGTCATCCTACTAGCATTAGATGCTCTTTCACCTCTATTTCGAGGTGCCATCCTTTTAGCATTAGATGCTCTCCGACCTCTATTTCGAGGTGCCATCCTTCTAGTATTAGATGCTCTTTGACCTCAAGGATGTCCTCAGAACCAAATCTCTCCTCTTCCTCTGAGAGCTCTTCATTACTGCTCTTCTCCTTTGAGAGATTTCTATTTCTTCTTTCTGCCTTTGAGAGCTCTCTTTTCCTCCTCTCTCTCTTTGAGTGCTTTTTATTATTCTTCTCTTTCTTTGGTATCTCTCTGTTATTCATCTCTTCCTTAGTGACTTCACCATTACTGGTCTCTTCCTTTGAGAGCTTTCTTTTTCTCCTCTTTTTATTTGATAGCTTTTTATCACTTCTCTCTGTCTTTGAATCGTCTTCAGACCGATGTACTTCAAGAGTAGGAACTTTTTCTTCTTCCTCCTTCTCCTCCTTCTCTTCTTTTGCATCCTCTTCTCCTCCTCTTTGAGGAAGACCCGCCTCTTTTTCTTGTTCTTCCACTGGAAGATCGATTTCATCTTCGAGTTCATCCTGGACCTCTTCTCCAGCAGGAAGATCGATTTCATCCTCCAGTTCATCCTGGAAAGTTTCTTCAGCTGGAAGAAATTCACCATCTCCCAGCTCTTCCTGGAACACTCCTTCAGCTGGAAGAAATTCACCATCTTCCAGCTCTTCTTGGAACATTCTTTCAGCTGGAAGAAATTCACCATCTTCTAGTTCTTCTTGGAACATTCTTTCAGCTGGAAGAAATTCACCATCTTCCAGCTCTTCTTGGAACATTCCTACAGCTGGAAGATCGATTTTCTCTTCCAGTTCATCCTTGAGCACTCCAGCAGGAAGATCAGTTTCATCTTCCAGTGCATCTTGGAACACTCCTTCAGCAAGAAGATCGATTTCATCTTCCAGCTCTTCCTGGAACACTCCTTCAGCTGGAAGAAATTCACCATATTCCAGCTCTTCTTGGAACACTCCTTCAGCTGGAAGAAATTCACCATCTTCCAGCTTATCTTGGAACCCTCCTTCAGCTGGAAGAAATATACCATCTTCCAGCTCCTCCTGGAACATTCCTTCAGCTGGAAGAAATATACCATCTTCCTGGGTAGTTTCTCCGATTTCCTTGAGAAGATTCTGCAAAAGCTCTTCCTTTCTCACAGTCTCACCTAACCAGGTTCGATAAACCGATGTACCCATTGCCATCCTCCGTTAAGGAGAAATCTTACCGCTTTCTTCATTGCCTCCATTTCGAAATTCGCGCAAAATGCTTTGAAAACTTGAGAAGCCATATCTATGATTACCGAAACCTTTCCTGAATTTAGCATTATGTTTGAAAAAAGCGAGTTGAGGAGAGAGAGAGAGAGAGAGAGAGAGAGAGAGAGAGAGAGAGAGAGAGAGAGAGAGAGAGAGAGAGAGAGAGAGAGATAAGCCATTAGAATACGACAAATTCTTCTTTTGGCTTCAACTGGAGTCCATATGTCTTCAGGTATGAGAGAGAGAGAGAGAGAGAGAGAGAGAGAGAGAGAATAAATCAACAGATAATCCACAAGATAAAGAAATACAGAAAGGAATAAAGAAAAAACATAACAAAAGGAAAGATTTATTCATAGTTTTCTTTCTGGGCAAATCGTAACATTATTATCAGCTAAGACGCTTCTGAGGCAAATCTCACCCTCTGAAGACCGTTCTGGAAGCGTTCTTATTTCATCTTCGTTCATTCCCAGAATGTAATGTTCGCCTTCCTAATGAATTTCCTCTGTATTCGTGTTAACAATTATGGAAATGACCGAAAGATTAAAGAAATCCAACTCTCTCTCTCTCTCTCTCTCTCTCTCTCTCTCTCTCTCTCTCTCTCTCTCTCTCTCTCTCGTAGGAATCTTCAAAGTGTCTCCGAAGGAAAACGGGAGAAATTTTACGCTGAAGATGAATTTTGTTCTTTTCCGAGGATTTCATTCCTTAATTCTTCGTTCGTTTTCACTTCATTTATGGAAAATTCTTTCCTATTCTAATGAGAGAGAGAGAGAGAGAGGGGGGGGAGAGAGAGAGAGAGAGAGAGAGAGAGAGAGAGAGAGAGAGAGAGAGAGAGAGAGAGAGAGAAAGAGAGAGCATTCTTGTCATATTTCATTTCCGTTTATTCCCGGAGAGTAACGTTCATTTTCCTAGCAAATCTCTTTAGAATTCGTCTTCTTCTTCGTCTTCTTCTCTATTCCTAAATATTAGAAATACCTTCTCAATCGTCCTACGATCTATTCTGAAAATGTTGAATTATTATGAAAAGAGAATTATGAACATATAAAAATAATAAGCAAATCGGTAGAGTTACTTCAATGTCGGAGGGAAATTTGGTGAGTTTTTATGTTGGCGAATAACTCGCTAAATTAGATAACTTCTAAGTTTGTCATAGTTATTCAGTTTACGTATATTTATATATATATATATATATATATATATATATATATATATATATATATATATATATATATATATATATATATATATATATATATATATATATATATATATTTAACTAGCGTTTAAAATTATGCTATTTTGGTGTCTTGTAAAACATCGTACATCTGGTAGCAACGTCTGCTTGCCCAAGTCCCGAGTTCCTACAATTGAGTTTCTTTTACGTAATGGAATTTCAATATTATTATTATTATTATTATTATTATTATTATTATTATTATTATTATTATTATTATTATTATTATTATTATTAAATATATATATATATATATATATATATATATATATATATATATATATATATATATATATATATATAAACCAACTTTGCTCATTAAAAATATAATGACGGAATGAAGGTTTGGGGATAACGCTGAGATATTTAATATCCTAAAGTGTAAGTATTTGCATCATAATAATAATAATAATAATAATAATAATAATAATTATAATAATAATAATAATAGATGAAGCTAATATAGTTTTATTGGACAATTTGAGAGAGAGAGAGAGAGAGAGAGAGAGAGAGAGAGAGAGAGAGAGAGAGAGAGAGAGAGAGAGAGAGAGAGAGAGAGTTATATTTCATTGTTCTCTGTAATGCCAAATGTAAATGTCTAAACCAGTATCAATATTAGTAAGGGAAATAATATTGTCAGGAGGAAATTTGGCAACGCTGCTCATCTGTCACTCGAATTATTCGTTGTCTGAGAAATAAGCATTTTTATTTTGCTCATAATGTGTCATTTATTAATAATTTTCATAATATTGTCTATAACATTTTCACATTTATTACAAAATGATAATTTTCAAATAGTTTCTAAGAAAACAGACCTTATCGATATGCAGTAAATCGAAGTTACTCATGAGTTATCGTCGACCTTAAAGACGAGGGAATAGAGAAGGAAATCCTTCCACTGTTACATACGCCTTTCTGGCATTGATTGAACGAGAAAGTTCGCATAGGCGAGATGCTATCTCTCTCTCTCTCTCTCTCTCTCTCTCTCTCTCTCTCTCTCTCTCTCTCTCTCTCTCTCTCTCTCCACGTTTGATTTCAGTGTCATCTCAAGGTTTCATGATCAAACAAATAGAATTTTGAACGAAATGTTCTGGGAAATACTTAGTTCAAATATGGTGTTTCGTTGTGATTAGATTTTCTCATTTTATTTCGTTTTGTAGACTGAAGTTTTAATCCTTACTGAGACATATGAGTGAGGATCTCCTATCTCATTACTAATATTTGTGATTTAGAACAGAGGCCGATGGGGGAAGCTACCTTTCTTCAGTATGTAGACCAATAATGGTGTGAACAGGGAGGCTAATCAGATGGACTTTGGTTTAGTGTGGACGATTAAACTTGAAGTTTTATTTGATAGTAGACTCTCTCTCTCTCTCTCTCTCTCTCTCTCTCTCTCTCTCTCTCTCTCTCTCTCTCTCATGCTAAAGCGTAGTTTTTTGGGGGGGTTAGCCTCACTTGTTGCCAAATGTAAATGAAACGTCTAATGCAGTATCAGTGTTATTAAGGGAAAATGAAGGTGTCAGGAGGAAATTTGGCAAAGCTGTTCATCGTTCTCTCGAATCCTTAGTTTTGTGAAACATCAATATTTCTATTTTGTTTATAATGTGTCATTTATTGCTTATTTCGTTATATTACCTATATTATTTCCCCCTTTATTATAAAATGTAAATTTCTAAATTTTTGTTCCTAAATAATACATCTATTGAGGTCTAGAAAAGACCAAAAGACGAACTTCAGGAAATGACTATGTTCAAAGTGTTAGCCTCGCACACACGTACAATTAAGCTGCTCCTTGCAAAGCCTTTGAAGCTGATTAGGAGACATTATTCTCCCTTCCCCCACCCCCTTCACCCTCAATCAATCCCCTCTCCCTTCCGCCTAGTCCCATACAACACCCCCCATCTCCCTAACCCTGTCCCAAATAACCCCAAGGTCCTCCCACCCAGGATATACGTCATACCCTTTCCCCTAACTATCCAATCCCAGCCACCCTAGTCCTACCCTGTCCCTCCCCAATCCCACATTGTTACTTCACTTGACTAAACTAGTTTTTTAAAAGTCTGTTTGAGAAATTGGAAGCTAATCCTTACCGGAGACGTGTTTAAGGAACCTTTGAATTGATAACATAGATGCAATAGAAGACTATCAATCAACTATCTATTCCTTCGATTTAGAACAGAGGCCGACGGGGGTGGCTACGTTAGGTTCGTATGTAGCACAGCCATGGTTTTGAAGACAATTTTTCCTTCCATGATTACAGTAGTTGACTAATACCTTTTTTTTTCTCATTGAGGTGCTACTATTCAGTTGTAGTAGTTTATTGGTTTCGTTCCTGCCTAGCGACATGCTGGACTGGGGTTCAAGTCTCCCTCAAGCACGATAGTTTCTTGTAGTGTCTGCAACCTCACCATGCATGTGAGCTATAGTTGACTTAAAACCATTATTTGATTTAAAGGTGTTAGAAATGGATTTCTCTCTCTCTCTCTCTCTCTCTCTCTCTCTCTCTCTCTCTCTCTCTCTCTCTCTCTCTCAGTGCATCATAACTAGAACATTTGATATTTATATAATATATATATATATATATATATATATATATATATATATATATATATATATATATATATATATGTGTGTGTGTGTGTGTGTGTGTGTGTGTATTCCCTTTAATATTCTATGTTACCTACACTCACTTTTATTTATCACTCCTGTTGTTTAAAATGTTGCAACTTTTTACTTTTAAGATTAACTCTGCCTTAGGGTGGCGCTTCTTATCATTTTAACCTGAACTTCATGCCTTTCTATATAGCCATGACTATGATGAACTACTGCTTGTGTGTTGGGGGAGTAATAGACAGTGTTCTATACACTGAATAATGTCACTTTTATAGCGCACTCTCCCTTCAGTACTATTTAAGATTCCAGGCTTCCCTTGTGGTGCTTCTAAGCTTTGCAGTATCCTTTATAGCAACCAGTGACATCCCTTTCCACATTAATGTTTATCCCTGGCTTTGAATGTTTGTCCAGTATTTTGACTTTCCTCTCTGGGTTTTGGCACAATAAGTCTTATCGATGACTCCTTTACTTGTGCATTTTTCAAGTATTTTATGGATTAATCATTTTGGGTTAACCCTAGACTAGTGAAACATTTGTCATTTTCAACATATTGGCTTAATCCTGAATAGTTTAATTTTTCCTTTTTAATCAGTTATTCTGTTATGATGGGCATCTGTAGAGGAGTTGATCAGTTCAGTATCTGTCTTTAACAACATGTTAAGCTTAACTTCTCTTGATGATGTACGTCCAACTCTGTCATCTAGTCCTTTGCCTATGAGTTGAACGAGTTAACCAAGTCGAATGAGTTAACCGAGTCAAGCAAGATAACCGAGTCAAGCAAGTTAAACGAGTTGAACGAGTCAAACGAGTTAACCAAGTCAAACGAGTTCACCAAGTCGAACGAATTCAACAAGTCGAACAAGTCGAACGAGTCAAACGAGTTCAGCGTGTTCAACGAGTCGAACGAGTTCAACGAGTCGAACGAGTTCAACAAGTCGGCCGAGTTCAACGAGTCGAACGGGTTCAACGAGTAGAACGAGTCAAACGGGTTTAACATGTTAAACAGGTTCCATGAGTCAAACGAGTTCAACGATTAGACAGAGTTCAGTGCGTCGACCAAGTTGAGCAAATTAAACGAGTTGAACTATTTAAATGAGTCAGACGAATTAACCGAGTCGAACAAATTATGAGTCAAACAAGTCAAATGAGTCGACTGAATCAAATGAGTCGACCGAGTCAAATGAGTCGAATGAGTTAACAGAATTAAACGAGTCGAACAATTTAACCGAGTCAAATGAGTCGACCAAGTCAAACAAGTTGAACAAGTTAATAGAGTTGAACGAGTTAACCGAGTCGAACGAGGTAAAAGCTTAGACATTTTCTTGGTTCAATCTTCCAATAAGTGTAAGGCAATTGATTGTGATATATTGGGGTATAATCATAACGTACTCTATTTTGAATGAAAGTACCTGTAAGTTGTTAAAATCTCTTATTCTTAGCTCACTTTCTTTTCTGCACTATTTACACTTAGTATTCATTAGTCAATCTTCCTTTACTCATTTCATAAGGCCTTGCATGGTATCCCAAGACGTGAATTTCATCAGCAGCTCTAAACCATGAATTAAGCTATTGAATTTGATGTGATACTCTACCCTGCTAAAGCCAAAACCTGGCTTCCAATGACCACCAACACAAGTTCTTCATATATCCGATTCTATTACATCTGAAACTCGTTTACTCAAATAGGACTTTAATTATTGCAATCCTATCTTGTCAATTATAGCATTGCTAGTATAGACTATATTTCCCTTCTTTTCTAGTCTCATAAGACTGTAACATTTCAAAATATGTCTAAAACATTTACTGGATTGTTTGTCAGGGCATTTCCATGAATTGTCCGGAGACATTTGATATTACTGCTCTACTAATAAGGAACCAAGTGGTGGTAGTATTCTTGTTTCCCTTATTGTTCATTGGAAATATGACACCTTTTCTATAGTACAATTATTACCATACCTCCATAACTCCTGGTTAGTTACTGGCGATGACACGTTTCCAATAGGTTTTTCTGAACCTCAAAATAGATACACATAATTCTGATTTTTTTATACAAATATAACAAATGCTCTACCTCTCTTCTAAGACCCCTTCATCTATCTCAACTAGGTTAATTTGTACGTGGTTAATTTCTACTTGCCCAATTGCTCTCACACTTTATGTACCTAGATAGAATTTCGAATTCAAATTGGGTTGTTTAATTCAGTGCACATCTGTTAAGATAATGTGCAAAGTATAGAACTTACCAAACTCCTTCCCAAGAGCATTCACAAGACAGGTTACATGGTGTGTGTCCTTTTTCCTTTATTGCTTATTTAGATTTTAATATTGATATTTAGTCCTTCATTTTACCTTTTTAAACATTACATACTCATCCTCCTACAGATTCAACATTTATAGTAACTTCCATAAGATATATTCGGTTCAACTGGCACTCTTATTTTCCCAGCTTTGCTTCCACAGACAATACCCTTGTATCAATCTTGGGATGCTGTCCTAACTAACCTCTAATAATTTCACTTGGCCTCTCTTCATTAATTTCCTTCAAGTCTCTTAGACATGAACACTTGACTTAGTAACTCTCAGTAGATAAGAAACTGTGTGGAATAAAAAGTCGTATAAATATGTGTTGCCGTTACTAATATAATAACGTTTTGACTTAGTTTCCATAACCATAGTTATTACTCCTTTGTTATTGCTCTGAAACACTTTCCTTGTTATTCCATGGACTTTTCACCCATGATTTTGTGAACCTCCTTTGGTAAGTTAAAATCATTAGTTTTCTTCTTTAGGATAATTTCAGCAATGCTCCCCTATATCTTAGACTATTATCAGATTTTTTTATGTTCTAATATACACTAACAGGTACAAGTATAAGTATAGGTATAGGTACATGTACAAGTATAGGTATAGGTATAGGTATAGGTACAGGTACAGACATAGGTATAGGTATAGGTACAGGTACAGGCATAGGTGAATTGTGTTTTCGTTTATATATATATATATATATATATATATATACATATATATATATATATATATATATATATATATATATATATATATATATATATATATATATATATATATATATATATATATATATATATATATATATATATATATTTTTTTGGGCTCAAGCCATGGCGTCCTGATGGAAGGTTCCTGTTTGGTAGCTTCCTTGGGTATAAGACTACTAAGATATTCCCAGAGAATTTAACCACAGGTTATCACAGAATTCTAACTTCTGGAGCGAGTATCTCAAAGGTTTCCCTTTAAGACATCGTAATACAACAGGGGACACGCATGTCTGAACGTGCCACATAGCTATCTCCACCCCGAACAGAGTTAATGCTTCGGTGTGTAAGGACTGAGAATAGCTGGGAGCCGTTCCACAGCTAATCTCACTCGTGGCTACTACTGATACTTGAGACGTAAACAAACGGACGCCATTGCTCTAATGACGTCACGCGCGTCTTTATCCTTTGTTTAGTAGCTGCCCTACTTAGACGGATTTTCCCTTGTGTTAACTTTATCGCTTTGCATCTTCGCTATGTCGTTACCTTCAGCCTCGCCTTCTTCTGGAAAGTTGAGTACAAGGTTCCAGTATTGTTTAATTAAGCTCTGGCCGTAAAGTAAATATTATTTTGCGAAATAATTGATGTTTTGTGGCAGAGCTGTGCCTCTACCGGACCCGCCATTTTATGGCGTCGTTGTTGTTTTGCATGTCTTATTTAGTTAGCCACAACAACGCTTCCGGCATTATATACTAATCGAATACATTAGTTTATTTAGTCTTCATAGCTAGGAACTTTTATATCGTGTTTAGACGCTTTTTATCGGTCATCGATTGACCTCATACCAGTCGGCTACTATAGCCCCCAGGCCAGGAGCCTACATACAAGTGTTCATGCATGATTTATTAGTGATCCTAGACTAGTTATGAAGATAGTGGCATTATTATTTTACAATACTTTTGACTTGTGATGCAAATGTTTTCGCCTTCAGGGACCATATAGGGGATAGGCTAGTCAGTGATTCTTTCTAGCCTAACCTAACCTTAGGACCCCTATATGCTTCCTTCATCCCCTGCCTTGGCATTCCCTCTATTTAGCCTTGATCCCTTTTCTGAGTAAAGGGATTAATTGTCTAATAGAGTATATATATCGCCTCTCAGTCCTCCCTAAAGGAATGAACCCCCTTTAGGATTGCGTCTGAGAGTGAGGTTAGGCTAGCCTACCTCTATGGCTAGGATAGTCTATGACTTTCCTGCGATAGCGATATGTCTTCTTCCTTGCCTAGTTCAGGACTTTTAGCCCTGCTCTAGGTCGGGTTAGGAAGGTTTCTCTGTTCCATGCTGAAACTGTACTCTTGCACCGTTTTAGCCGATCAGCCTGATCTTAGGTTAGGGAGTGTCCTCCCTTCCCTTAGTGGCCGCTCTGGTACAGAAACCCTTCCTGGGAAGACCTCTCTCTTCTCCCTCCCCACCTATCTCTTGTATAACCTAGCCTATGCTTAGGTTAGTTTATACTCATCTGTCCCCTGTCCTACAAATCCTCCTTAGGGTGGATGAGTAGGGCTACCCGAGCTTCCCTGTGCAGTCCGCTCTGGTACATATACCTTCATAGTGTCCTATAAGGTTAGTTACTAGTGTAGTTCTGCATAGGGGAGTCTCCCCCCCCCTCTTGGGTGTTCCCTAGCCCTCCCTTGGGCTACCTGCTCCCGGTCCCTAGTGACCCCTGCTTATGGATGTTAGAGCCTGTCTCTATCATGGGTACACCCTCTCAGGGAGGGGGAGGGATGTCTGGAACCCTGACGGTACTTCCTGCATCCTTTCCCCCCTCCCCCTGTCTCTCTATCTATCCGGGTGCCGGTCTCTTGCCGCCTCTACTGTCGGCAATACCTGCCTCCCTCTTGGTGACTTCCCTACCCTTGCCGCCAGCCCCCCGTGTACCGAGGGACTGCCGGCTGCCGCCGGCTACTACCGGCGGCTCTCCTACTCCTATCTAATCGTCCGCTTGCCGGTCGATCTCCGGAGTGCCGGCATATACTGCCGGCAACCCGATACTTCCTGTACCATCCTTATCCCAGTCACCAACCTGGCATCCTCCGGCTGCCGGAGCCGCCGCTCCCTGCCGGCGTGCCGCCGTTGTGCCGGCAGCCGCCATCCTGGTATCTAACTGACTTTTGAAAATTGTCTGTTCTAATGCCAGAATCTATGCTGGAGCGAGCTCCGGCATGCCGGCGGCTTGCCGGATGCCCCGGAGGCGTCAAGAATACTTGCACCCCCTCACTGTAGCTATCATAAGACTAAGATAGCCCTACATAGCAGATAGATAAGCTGCTTTGCTTTTAGATCAGTACCTAGTACTGCTCTATTAGTGATCATGCTGTCTCTTTGCATTCTTCTAATTCCAGCATGCTATGTGCATCTTAGCACGGCTGGTTGCCAGAAGCAGTTACCTTTAATGAGGCCTTCTGGCTCTTAACTGGGAACCGAATGAATTCGATCCCAACCTTGTCCTTGGCTTTCCATGGAGTTCCAATATAATGGGAATCCTAGGAAACTATATCCAATGATCTCGGTCATTTGGATTATCCCAGGACCAAGCTTATGGTAACCAGCCGGCCGAGATGCATGGAGCGTGTTCTCCTTTACTGTTTTCATTCTCTATGCATCACACCTTCTTTAAGTTAAAATTAATGATTAATATTAACTTAGTTTAAGAGCCATTCCTATGACTCCCCCATACTCATTTTCTCTTTCTTCCACAGGAGGAGCAGATGAAGTGTGACTTCGCCTTCTGCGCTGTGAAACGCCCGCAGTTTTACGGGCATACGGCTTGCAGGACTCACGCCCCTTGTGCAGACAAGAAAGGGGATTTGAAGTTCTGGAATCCACTGGATTGTACGGTCTGCCAGGCCCACCTAGTTGAGGCCTTCCATAACCCTCCCTCAGCGGAGGTTAGAGACATTGCTCGTGAAAAGCTGCGCAAGTGGGTGCGTGGCTTTCAGAAAAATGCTACTGGACCGTACCTGGCCACCGAAGAACTGAGGTCCCTGTTGTTCCCTAAGGCCTCCCCTGACTCAGTGGTTCCAAAAGAAGCAATCCCCACTGTCCAAATTACGGTGGAACCTGATGTGGTCATGGCTCAGTCCATGCACGAGTGTCGTTTAGATTCCGAGGATGATGAACAGATCTCAGACGTCTCGGAAGACACGGAGAAGACGCTTATGGCTCAAGGAGCCGAAGAGGACGAAGACAAGGTGGAATACACCGAGTCGGAGCTTGGAGCTGCTCCCTCGTCCATCCCTCCGCCTACTCCTACACCGACGGAAATGTCCATTCCGTCTACCTCCTCGACCCCGGATCCTTCCTCTTCTACCCAAGAACTGATCCGGCTGATTAGAGCTGTCATGGACGACAGACTGAAGGAGAACCAGGAGTCCATCAGGTCAATGATTGGATCCAGAGAACCGAAGAAGATTTCGGTCAAGGATCTCCCAGCTTGCTCTCATGCCAACCCGTGGAGGTATGCAGAGCATATGGTTATTGCGACCGGCAGGATCTTTGTTAGTGACAAGATCGGCACGGTCCCGTTGGAAGATGTGGAGTTCTTCCCAAGCTTCGAGGCCTACCCGGACTGTTACATCCGGCTTCGTTCCGAACCTGCCTCGAAGGAGGAGACCGAACCTAAAGAAGAGATAGTGTTCGATCTCGCAAAGGCCCAGGCTATGCTAGCCTCCGCATTTAAGAGCAGGGGCTTTACCTGCTCTAAGCTTCCTGCCTTGAGCAAGAAGCATCCTACATATGTCGCACCTGACACTGCGGTTCTTCCTTTCTTGGAAAAGGCCTTAGCTGCATGCCTTAAAGCGGCGGAAGAAGGAAAACCCTGCCCTGCACTGGAGGAGTGCAGACCCTTCTCCATCGTGACACCCCCTGACACTAGACAATGGAAAGATGTTCAACATACTTTCGTCGTGGGTAGGCTCGATCCTGACGTCGCCGGACGTCAGTTTAATGAAGACCTCCCTAAGCTCAATGATCACCTCCTTCGCCGGGAACAAGACACGAAGGAGAGGCTTGCGGCATCTCTTTCTCATCAAGTCCAACTTGAAGTTATGGCCTGTGACACAAGAGTACCTGATCACTACATGGTACTAGCCAAATCCCACTTACTTACAGTAATGAAGGACTTGTACCATTTCATAAAGGCTCGTAGAGCCTGTCGTGAATTCGTGTTTGTCGGTGCCACCGTGAAACACGAACCCCGGAGGCTGATTTCCTCCAACATCTGGGGAAAGCACCTGTTTCCTTCTGACCTTGTCAAGGAAATAACTGACAGAGCCGCCACGGAGAATAGGAACCTTCTCCACAAGTGGGGCATGTCCAGAAAAAGGAAACCCTCTCAGGACGATGGACCTCAGCCTAAGAGGAAACCTCAGAAGCCAAAACCCCAGCAACGTCAACAACGACGTCAGTTTCCGGGACCCGCTACCTCCCAAGTGGTTGCCCAACCACAGCAGACCTTTCAATTGGTCCCCCAACCGGTGTTGTCACAGTCACCGGTCTTCACCCCTGCCTTTGAGCAGCCATCCACTACCTTTCATGCCAGAGGTAGAGGCTCGTCCAGGGGTGCAAGCAGAGACGCCTCTCGTCGTCCCTCCAGAGGTAGAGGAGGAAAGGGAGCTAGCGGCCGAGGCAACAAGTCCTCGGGACACCAGAAGCAATGAAGTGCTTCCGGTGGGAGGAAGACTCCGCCAATTCCAGGATCGTTGGACCTTCGATCCCTGGGCACACAGCATCATCAAGAACGGTCTAGGCTGGAGTTGGGTGCAACCACCCCCAATCTTCCAGCGGTTCTTTCAACAATCGACCCCCATTCTGGAAGAATATGTTCTAGACCTCTTGAACAAGAAGGTGATAAGGAAGGTAAAGTCCACCAGGTTCCAAGGGAGACTGTTTTGCGTTCCCAAGAAGGACTCAGACAAGCTCAGAGTCATTCTGGACTTATCCCCCCTCAACAAGTTCATAGAGAACAACAAATTCAAGATGCTGACGCTTCAACAAATAAGGACCCTTCTGCCTCAAGGTTCCTACACGGTCTCTATAGACCTGGCGGATGCTTATTGGCACATTCCAATGAACCATCATGCTTCCTCCTACCTAGGATTTCGACTCCAAAGGAAAAGCTACGCCTTCCGGGCCATGCCATTCGGCCTCAATGTGGCCCCTCGGATCTTCACAAAGCTGGCGGATGCCATAGTACAACAGCTCCGCCTAAGAAACGTCCAGGTGATGGCCTACCTCGACGACTGGCTAGTCTGGGCTCCATCGCCCGAAGAGTGTGCAAAGTCTTGCGACGAAGTTACCCAGTACCTAGAACACCTGGGATTCAAGATCAACGAGAAGAAATCTCGCCTCTCTCCAGCTCAGAAGTTTCAGTGGCTGGGAATCCACTGGAATCTTCAGTCACACCGCCTTTCCATCCCCCAGAAGAAAAGGAAGGAAATAGCAGGGTCTGTCAAGCGACTACTGAAATCCAAACGCATTTCAAGACGACAGCAGGAACGAGTTCTAGGCTCTCTACAATTCGCCTCAGTGACAAACCCAGTGCTTCGCGCACAGCTAAAGGATGCCGCGGGAGTCTGGAGACGATCGGCATCCATCGCTCGAAGAGACCTCAAGAGACGGCTTCCAAACAGACTTCGACGCCTCCTAAAGCCGTGGTCGGAAGCAAAGGCCCTGAAAAGGTCCATTCCTCTCCAACACCCTCCTCCATCACTCAACATCCACACGGATGCCTCACTGGAGGGCTGGGGAGGTCACTCCCACCTGAAACAAGCTCAAGGGACCTGGTCTCCACTATTCAAGACGTTCCACATAAACATCTTGGAGGCCATGGCGGTCCTTCTTACTCTGAAGAAGTTATCCCCGCCGCCCTCGATCCACATCCGTCTAACCCTAGACAACTCGGTGGTAGTTCGTTGTCTCAATCGCCAAGGCTCAAGATCGCCCCAGATAAATCAGGTGCTTCTCCCAATCTTCCGTCTGGCGGAGAAGAAGAAGTGGCACCTGTCTGCAGTTCACCTACAAGGATTCCGCAACGTGACAGCGGATGCTCTATCTCGGACAAACCCGATAGAGTCGGAATGGTCTCTAGACGCAAGATCATTCTCCTTCATCTCTCATCAAGTCCCAGAACTTCAGATAGATCTCTTTGCAACGAGCGACAACAATCAACTTCCTCTGTACGTAGCCCCGTACGAGGACCCCAAAGCAGAAGCGGTGGACGCCATGTCACTGGACTGGAACAGATGGTCCAAGATATACCTGTTCCCTCCCACCAACCTTCTGTTGAAAGTCCTCTCCAAACTGAGAACCTTCAAAGGGACAGCGGCCCTAGTGGCTCCCAAGTGGCCCCGGAGCAACTGGTACCCCCCTGGTCCTGGAGCTGCAGCCCAAGCTGATCCCTCTCCCGGGCCCAGTTCTCTCTCAACAAGTACAGAAGTCGACTGTCTTCGCTTCATCATCGAAAATCAAGGACCTTCATCTCATGATTTTCTCTCCCTTGCCGCAAAGAAGAGGTTTGGGATCTCGAAGAAAAGTCTAGACTTCCTAGAGGAATACAAGACCGAATCCACGAGACGGCAATATGAATCATCCTGGAGGAAATGGGTCTCCTTTGTTAAAGCAAAAAATCCTAAAGAAATCACCATTGATTTCTGTATGTCCTTCTTCATTCACCTTCATGGACAAGGATTAGCAGCCAATACGATTTCAACCTGCAAATCGGCTTTGACTAGACCAATTCTATATGCTTTCCAAATTGATCTGTCCAACGACATCTTTAACAAACTGCCGAAAGCATGTGCTCGCCTACGCCCAGCACCCCCTCCGAAACCGATCTCCTGGTCACTAGACAAGGTGCTCCATTTCGCCTCCAACTTGGACAATGATTCATGCCCCCTCAAGGATCTGACTCAGAAAGTTATATTTTTATTTGCTCTCGCCTCGGGAGCTCGAGTCAGCGAAATAGTGGCATTATCAAGAGAAGAGGGACACATCCTGTTTGCTGATTCAGGAGAAGTGACCCTCTCCCCTGATCCGACGTTTCTCGCCAAAAATGAATTACCCACCAAAAGATGGGGCCCTTGGAGAATATGCCCCCTGAAGGAGGATGTCTCTCTATGTCCAGTAGAGAGTCTCAAGGTCTATCTTCGCAGAACTTCGAACTTTGGTGGAGGCCAACTCTTCAAAGGAGAAACATCGGGCAGCGACCTGTCACTGAAACAATTAAGAGCGAAAATCACCTACTTCATTCGCAGAGCGGATCCGAACAGTACACCCGCTGGTCATGATCCTAGAAAAGTGGCATCTTCTCTGAACTTCTTTCAGAGCATGGACTTTGAGAGCCTTAAAAACTTTACGGGCTGGAAGTCCTCGCGAGTTTTCTTTAAACATTATGCGAAACAAGTGCACGAAATCAAACATTTTGTGGTAGCCGCAGGTAGTGTTATGAAACCTGCACCTAACTCTGCGTAGAACAGTGAGTTACTTGGGACTCTAACTCTTCGGGTGCCTATGTTGACCCTCGAGTGATTCATAGTGATGTCTAAAAACACTTAGTGCTTTTATAACTGTTCTTATCCCAGGTGAAATGTCATAGTGTCACACAAGTGCCGCATGCCTTGAGCATGATGTGTTGTTTAAAGACTTGCGTTCCTCGAGAACGAGTACCTACTAATCCTGAAATTCCTTTTCAGATTCAAGAGCAAGCCTTTATTTCTATGTACATTATTATTACTGTAAATGAACTTTACTTTTGCTGTAAATTATTTAATTTCTGCATTGTGAAATAAAATTTCTATTTTATTACTTATGCGTCTCTTTCAGCTCCTACTTACTATGAAATACATACTGTCATAGTTTTATTTATTCCTCCTTTCTTATGGTCATGAAGAATTTAAGATGTCTAATCCTAAATTATATTCACCTTGTCTCAGTAAGGTTCCTACACGAATACTTACTTCTGATAATCAGGAGATGAACTCTATACACAGTGCCCAACCACCACTGGCCTACTTCAGAATGTTCCTATACAAATATCAAACATTCTGCTTCATCTCTAAGTTCTTAAAAGTTCTTCTGTCAAGATGAATAGCCCTTCAATACCACTTTGACGTCGGCATAGCCCATGGGAACTTCCTACCAATGGGGGGCAGGATACTTCGTTCCTATGGTTCTTACCTAAGATTACTTTGCTGTTTTGTCAATGCCTAGGCACTTAACTCTGGGGGAAAATCTACCACGATACATTGATTCTCTGGTACTCTTCCATCAGGACGCCATGGCTTGAGCCCAAAAAACGGATTTTGAGCGAAGCGAAAAATCTATTTTTGGGTGAGATAGCCATGGCGTCCTGATGGACCCTCCCTACTACTTCGTTCAGTTTGTTCCCACCCTACACAATTGTATCATGGTGATGGGCAGCAACTGGCGCCAGGATAAAGACGCGCGTGACGTCATTAGAGCAATGGCGTCCGTTTGTTTACGTCTCGAGTATCAGTAGTAGCCACGAGTGAGATTAGCTGTGGAACGGCTCCCAGCTATTCTCAGTCCTTACACACCGAAGCATTAACTCTGTTCGGGGTGGAGATAGCTATGTGGCACGTTCAGACATGCGTGTCCCCTGTTGTATTACGATGTCTTAAAGGGAAACCTTTGAGATACTCGCTCCAGAAGTTAGAATTCTGTGATAACCTGTGGTTAAATTCTCTGGGAATATCTTAGTAGTCTTATACCCAAGGAAGCTACCAAACAGGAACCTTCCATCAGGACGCCATGGCTATCTCACCCAAAAATAGATTTTTCGCTTCGCTCAAAATCCGTTATATATATAAATTACTAGATAAGCTGCAACCCTAGTTGGAAAAGCAAGATGCTGTAAGCTCAAGGGCTCCAACAGGGAAAATAGCCCAGTGAGGAAAGGAAATAAAGAAATAAATAGACGGTATGAGAAAAAATGAACAATTAAAATAAAATATCTAAGAAAACAGTAACAACATCAAAACATGTATTTCATATAAAATCTATAAAAATTCATACACACATACGAGAGAGAGAGAGAGAGAGAGAGAGAGAGAGAGAGAGAGAGAGAGAGAGAGAGAGAGAGAGAGAGAGAGTTCAATTCCATAAAACGTTGTTTTGGCAGAGTCCCGCCTGTGCCAAATGTAAGTAGAAGGCCAAGCGCAGTATCAGTGTTAGAGAGGGAAATCATATTGACAGGAGGAAAAGTGGCAACGCCGCTCATCCGACGTTTGAAATATTAAATTTAATTTTTGTTCAAAATGTATTTTTTGTTTTTTAGTTTCATTACAGACATTAATTTCTCTAAACAAAATGACAGTTTCAAATATATTCCTGAATAGAAAAGAAACCACCTTTCGATTGACGGTAAAATCGAAGCTACTCAAGAGTTATCATCGACCTTAAAAACAAGGGAATAGAGAAGGAAATCCTTCAACTGTCACATACGCCCTTCTGGCATTGAAGGAAACGAGCAAGTTCCCATAGAGAGACGCTACTCTCTCTCTCTCTCTCTCTCTCTCTCTCTCTCTCTCTCTCTCTCTCTCTCTCTCTCTCTCTCTCTCTCTCCACATTTGAGTTCATTATCATTTCAAAGTTTCATGATCAAACGAATGAATTTTTGAACGAAATGTTCTGGGAAATACTTAGTTCAAATAGGGTGTTTCGTTGTAATTAAATTTCTCATTTTACTTCGTTTTTTAGACGGAAGTTTTAATCCTTACTGAGACACATGAGTGAGGATTTCCTATCTCATTATTGATATTTTTTATTTAGAGCGGAGGCCGATGGGGGAAGCTACCTTTCTTCAGTATGTAGACCAATAATGGTGTGAACAGGGAGGCTAATCAGATGGACTTGAGTTTAGTGTGCACGATTAAACTTGAAGTTTTATTTGATAGTAAATCTCTCTCTCTCTCTCTCTCTCTCTCTCTCTCTCTCTCTCTCTCTCTCTCTCTCTCTCTCTCTCTCTCTCATTACTAAATATAAAACAAGTATCCTTATAATAAGAATCAGTTGAAGAAGAGGAGACATATTTAAGTCATGAAGGATGACTCCTCATTAACAAGTGCCTGGTAATCTGCCGGACTGGGGTTCGAGACCCTATCAACCTGTATAGTTTCTTGTGGTGTCTGCAACCCCACCATCCTTGCGAGCTAAGGTGTTTGAAGGAACCTATAGTTCTACATGCGGAATCATCGTGAGCCATTGCCTGGCCCTTCCTGGTCCTAGCTTGGGTGAAGAAGGGACTTGGGCGCTAATCTTATATGTAAAGGTCAGTCTCTAGGGCATTGTCACTGACCCCTACCTGTGCCATTCATTAGTGACCTTTAAACGCCGAGAGAAAGACTAGGCTTTTATAATTCTAGTATCATATTTGGGTAAATATAAATTAAAACAGCTAATCTCTAAAGGAAAGTACAGCCCTACTCTCTCTCTCTCTCTCTCTCTCTCTCTCTCTCTCTCTCTCTCTCTCTCTCTCTCTCTCTCTCTCTCTTTCATTGATACTAAACTAGGCATAAATGCTGGGTAGCGTTAGGTTCCGATTTCTTTTATGACCTCTCGTGGAATGGTTGGTTTCGACCTTTTATTAGAAGGGATCAGCGTTTGATCCCAATTATGAGGTAGAAATATATTTCTATTTGAACACGATGTTGTGTTGATATTTATCCATATATATATATATATATATATATATATATATATATATATATATATATATATATATATATATATATATATATATATATATATATATATATATATATACTCAACTGCTCCTTCCTCTCTCTCTCTCTCTCTCTCTCTCTCTCTCTCTCTCAAATGGGTGTTGTATAGTCATGCTACCTGCTAATGCGTTTTATTTCCTATCTATAATCACTACGTCATTTACTTTGGATTAATGTAATGATTCAGTGTAATGAAGTTCTTTCAGCTTCAGTTGAATATTTAATTTGTAATATTATTTCTCTCTCTCTTTTATGATAATGATTGTCATTGTCTGTACTCGTTTCATTAAGTACTGGAGAGGAGAGGATTGCTTATTCTATTCTTATCCATTACTCTCGCATGATATACAGTAGCACATACAGTACGGCGGTGTTACTGACAAAGTGTCAAAGAGCTATTCCTTTCATAATCTTCTTATGCTGCTTTTCTTCTTCTTCCAGTTTCCTGGAATATTTCATCCAACGTAATATGTGTGCGGAGCTAATATCTCCTCTAGTGCAGTCGGTTTAGGTTTATCGTGTTGGCAAGCGTTGTTAATGTACACGAGCTACCGGATCCGTAGGAGGGTCGGGAGCCCTTGATGATTCTAGGGCGTGTCGGTATGAAGAGATGACATGTGAATCAGGTAGGCGCTCCTCCACACGTTTAGGAACCCTCAGGGTAATGGGCGTTTGCCTCCAGAGATTCCAAGCTCAGTTATTTCCCGAAGCTGTCCAGGGTCTGTTTGTGGATGGTGCAGATCAAGGGGTGGTTCTGTAACTCTTTTGGAGACAAAATCTATCTCCTTTATGTGAATCTCTCTCTCTCTCTCTCTCTCTCTCTCTCTCTCTCTCTCTCTCTCTCTCTCTTATCATAACCTTAGTACAGTTGCTCGTTTTCGTTTCCGATTTTTTTTTTAAATTCTGCATTTGTCCGTGTTCATTGTCCAACAATTTGCATGGTGCAAGTTGAGATTGATTAATTGATTGATTCGGAGTTTTCTGGCATCCTGACATCTAAGGTCATTGACGCCGTTGCAAGTGGTCAGTTTTAGGAATAGAAAATCAAGCTGTCTATCGAAACAATACTTCTCAAAAGAGTTCTTTTTTTTTCCATCATCGTCCGTTGTAATATTTTTATTCAAAATATCAAAATTGATATTTAATGCATTTGTAACATTCATTCATTATGCATCGGGCCAAAACTAATCTAAGCATAATGAAATCCATTTCAATTGGGAGATCTGATGTTATTTTTTTATAGTTTGGATAACGGATTTTTCTGAAATATATGTAATAATATAAACAAGATATATTTGGTAGCTTTAATTTACTGAAGCATTTCCTATTGTTTGTTTGTATATATATATATATATATATATATATATATATATATATATATATATATATATATATATATATATATATATATATATATATACATATATATATATAAAAAAAAAAAGAAGTTTACTTGAGTTGTCCTTTTGGCTGAGAGTAACTATTGCTTTAGGCTCAAGAGGATGACTGTGCATTATAGTGACTGGGGAAAAAATAAAATATGAATATATTTTTGCTGTACTTGAAAGTATTATTATTATGATTAAATGTGCAATTGAGTTCAGCTTACTACTAGAGCTTATTTATATCTTAAGCGTTTATGAGTCTATCTTGATTCTTGAATATACTTGTTAGAATTGTGCTCAATTACTTGTAGTAAATTACTGGTAATTAAAGTCAAAGTTTAGCATTGAGGCCGTTACGTAGCTATCCAATGAACCTTAAGGGAAACCCATCAAAAAGCCCATCATGTATTAACATAGTGTTATATAAGAAGATAAGAAATAATTCCTACCAACGATCATGTGGATCATTACCTTTGCTAGTCTTTTTCTTTATTGCCTCTGGTAGATATGAGTTGTCTCACACTGAGGGGGGACCATGGGGGAACCCAACATAGAATAAGGCATAAGAAATTCAAGTGGCGTAAGACAAATAATTCACAACTAAACGCTAAGTAGCACTCAGAATATCTACACAGGTCGCTTAGTTTATGAAATAGAGAAGGACTTGATTCAAGAACCAGATTGTTCAGACATGAATATGAAGTCATCGTTTCTAGCACCTTACTTATATTACCTAAAACATGTATTGATATAAAGTCATTGATTCAATTACTCCTTTTTTTTTCTCTTTTGCAAAAGATCATGGTGATATTGGACACCCGAAAAGAAAT
>NC_090767.1:27509199-27514199 GCF_036898095.1 Palaemon carinicauda
TTGTTGTTGTTATTATTATTATTATTATTATTATTATTATTATTATTATTATTATTATAAGACTAGCATTACGGCCCTATGTTGGCTCAGACGTTCTCTATAACATTTAAAACACTTCTAGATTATTATTATTATTATTATTATTATTATTATTATTATTATTATTATTATTATTATTATTATTATTATTATTATTACTAGCTGAGTTACAACCCTAGTTGGAAAAGCATGATACTACAAGCCCAAGGTCTCCAACAGGAAAAAATAGTGGTGTAGAATGCAAAGAAACATAATTGAGATTTATTATTAATTACATTTTGTTTTCGTATTGAAGGATTTCCCCTTTTGGTTGTGAGGATTTCTTTTCTTATATCACAATTATTTTCTTTTAGTTATAATTGTATCCAATATCAATGACGGAAATAAAAACTGACATTTTATAGTAATGTGATGTCTTTAGAATTTTGATTTACATTTGATAAAGATTGATTTTTTATATAAATGACGTTTTATAAAATTCTCCTTTTGATAAGATACGTTGAAAGTATTAGATACAGCTGTGATTTCATAAATAAAACATGTTTTGAAATTTATATTTACTCTCATATATTTTTATATAATGTGCAACTTTTCACATAAAGGAGATTTCTTGTACATAGTTTTTACCAAGATTTTATATTAGATTTTTTTTTTTTTTAAATAATTGATATTGCTTAAGAAAACGTATATTTTTATATAATGTATAACATTTCACATAAGGGAGATTGTACTATATCTTTTACCAAGATTTTTTATTTTATTTTTCTAAATAATTTATATCGCCTAAGAAAACGTATTTTATGAAATTAAGTTTTGTATTATATGTAAGTTGAATTCTGTATGAGATAACGATATATTTTATACAAACGTCCCTTGCAAAAAATAATAAGTTTATAAGAATAATATAAATCTTTTTTTTATAGGCGTGCACGTTTCACTTGTCAATTAAACCACTATTTCACATGTCTGGCTTAAATTTGCCTTTGGAAAATTGAATGGGCATGTTAGCAGAAAAAATTGACCTGGATTACTTATGAAAGGTAAATTTTTTCTTTTCAACTTTATATTTCAGTGGAAGGAAGAAATTTTACAAACACTAAAATTTGATACGACGGTTTTTATTTATTTATTTAGGGTAATTTGATTTGTACATTTATTTTCATGTGTGACTTATTGTATTTGTTATAGGTTTGTCAGTCCGTATTAAGTGTTTGTATAATGATAATGTAATTGACAATACTGATCCTGTTGTTAAAAATACTAATGTTCTTATTACTTTTTTTATTAATATTATTTTAATGCCCTTAATTTAGGGATGGTTATACTGAACTGCTTTACCAAAGATTGTTTACAGTATTAGACAATTATATCTCTTATCTAAAAGCACAATTAATATCAATTACTAAGTTTCCTTGACCTTGAATTTAAGGAATATAATTCTATTCAGAAATACTTAGAAATGTGCGATGGAATAATAGATTTTCGACCTGGCCTTTCATTAGAAGGGGCTAGCGTTCGATCCCAAGTATGAGGTAGTAATTTATTTCTATTTGAACACGATGTTGTGTTGATATTTATCCATGTTGATTCATTAGGGGTAATTTGAATGAATTACTACCAATTGTGTCACGTGGTGGGCCGGGAAGTCGGGTAAAACTTGCTGGTAAGAGAATGATGTCTCGCCAGGTAAATCCTCGGAGAGCTAGGTAGCGTCAAGTTCCGATTTCCTTTTATGGCCTCTCGTGGCATGGTTGGTTTCGACATGGCCTTTCATAAGAAGGGGCCAGCGATCGATCCCAAGTATGAGGTAGAAATTTATCTATATTTGAACATGATGTTGTGTTGATAGTTATCCATATATATATATATATATATATATATATATATATATATATATATATATATATATATATATATATATGTATATATATATATTATAAATTACATATATATATATAAAATATATATATATATATATATATATATATATATATATATATATATATATATATATATATATATATATATATATATATATATATATATGTATCCTCAGTATATATATATATATATATATATATATATATATATATATATATATATCTATATATATATATATATATATATATATATATATATGCATCTATGTGTGTGCATGTATGTACATACCGGTATATATATATGTATATATATATATATATATATATATATATATATATATATATATATATATATGAGTGTGTATACATATATGTATATATATATAAATATATATATATATATATATATATATATATATATATATATATATATATACATTATGTGTGTGTGTATTTATATATGTTTACATAACATTAGCTCTAATAAGGGTATTTCTAGTGGTTAAAATAGCATACCCTATCGGGGTATATAAGAACTATAATATACCCTTTACAATATACCCATATCAAGGGTATAACATATACTTGAGATACCCTTACTTAGGGGTGTATCGTAGGTAAAGAATACCCTTTTACAGCGTATTCTATACGACATAAATACCCGTGTATATTAATTATAATTTTATAATTAATATCTATTCCACCATTATATAGGTGTAGTTATAGCTTATAAGTATATAAAGTAATAAGGTCAATGATTTTAAAAGTTAGGTTTATCAATTTATTATTTCCATTACACTTGAAAATCAAAAGTATATATATAATATATAAAGAGTGATGGCAGAAGCTGCAAAGCAAACCGTCCGCAGAAATCTGTGAAAAGAAAATATTTGCTAGTGTGTGTGCCTAGATATCTAAATATATATATATATCTATATATATATATATATATATATATATATATATATATATATATATATATATATATATATATATACATATATATATATGTATATATATATATATATATATATATATATATATATATATATATATATATATATATATATATATATTTATGTATATATATATATATATATATATATATATATATATATATATATATATATATATATATATATATATATATATATATATATATTTACATATATATATATATATATATATATATATATATATATTTATATATATATATATCTATCTATATATATATATATATATATATATATATATATATATATATATAGAAAAGAAAGGAAAAAATATCATGCATAAATACCTAACTGTGCTACCTCAAGTCAAACTGGCGTCAGTGTTTGCTTACAGACTACTCGTAATGCTATTAACGTTTAGCTGAATACGTTGTTTATGGTTTTTTTCCCTCCCAGACAGCTTGACGCTCTCTCTCTCTCTCTCTCTCTCTCTCTCTCTCTCTCTCTCTCTCTCTCTCTCTCTCTCTCTCTCTCTCTCTCATAATGAAGTACTAATGATAATTTCTTACTTATTTTACCCGGTGTTAGTAATAATGATTTTTTAGACTATCACAGCCTGAATGCAAAACTAATGATGATGTCTGACAATTTTTATTCGTAACCACTGTTTATGCTTGCATAGATGGACAGTTAGTGTTCTTACCTTGGTTAACAGATGAAATGCAGTGAAGATATTATAATCCCGATGACGCTAATTGGAGCAATTTATCTTCACTGCAGAGCAGACCAGAGTCCAGACACCACTGAAATTTCCCGCCAAATTCCCGGGCTCTCGAAGAATCTCGAGACGGCAACAATACAAATTGCCAAGTACCGCATTTTGTAGGAACTGGCTTCAAAACTATCCATAACTCAAAACCAATATGTTGTTAGTAACTTTTTTGGTGCATTACACTATCAGTGTAACAATATGGTGATTTAATACAGAGTAAAAGTTCATTTCATGACATGATCACACAAACTTACCAAGCTCATTTTAAGACAAAGTACAATAGAGGGTATATTATTCACAAAAATACCCTGCCTCCTGGTGTAGAGGGGTATTTTTGAGCCTTAGGGTTTTTTACATGTATATAAACCCCAGCTCAATCGTTATACCCTTTCTGTACCTTGAACTTTTTACAGTGGGGGACCCACTTTTGCTAACATTTTTATGTGCTCCCTGGAGGAGACCAAGCTCAAAAATTGCCCTTTGAAATACCATCCACTGTTTTATGTCAGATATGTTGATGACACTTTCGCTTTATTCAGAGATGAATTCTGTGCCGACGCCTTCGTGAATTTTGCCAATTCGCAGCACAATAATATAAAGTTCACATTAGAAAAGGAGGAAGGAAATAAATTACATTTTTTAGATGTGTTAGTATCTACAGAGAGAGAAGGTTTTAATACCACGGTTTTTAGAAAAAAGACTTTTACTGGATTAGGTTCGAATTTTTATAGCTCTTGTTTTTATAATTTTAAATTAAACTCTATTTTTACTCTTCTCCACAGAGCATTCCTTCTTACTTCTAGTTGGGAATATTTTCATACAGAAGTACTTTATTTATGTGATTATTTAAAAAAAAAATGTTTTCCTACTAAATTATTTTTTAAGCATCTCAACAAATTATTAAATGATAAATTGGCTCAGACTCAAAAAATAACAACAGTACCTAAACTCAAATTTTATGCGAGTTTTCCTTTTATGCATGATGATTCCTTCAGACAGAAGTTTACAAAAATCATACAACAACATTTTCCAGCTGTTGTAGTAAACTTAATTCCTAAGAATCCTCTCATAGTTGGCTCGGTTTTTCACTTTAAGGATCGATTGAGTCATTATATGTCCTCTAGTGTTGTATATAAACATAATTGCCCAAAGTGTAACTCTGGGACCTACGTAGGATCTACCAAGAGGTTGTTAAAGGTCAGAATTGACTCTCATAGAGGTGTTAGTTTTCGAACAGGTTGCAGGATATCCAACCTAGAACATTCAAATATTTTCAATCATGCTAAAATTTGCAAAATAAATGTTGACAATAAAGATTTTAGCATTATAGGACAAGTATCTAATTCCCACGACTTG
>NC_090767.1:27516699-27531699 GCF_036898095.1 Palaemon carinicauda
GAAGGAAAGTCCTAGCATTGAAGATAGAGATAGCAAGAGGTATCCTTTTCATCAGATTCCTTGGATAAATCAATGGTCAGCATCAAAGTAAAAGGACGAAAGGATATATTGTTGTGGAGGATTAATTTTTTTTTTTTATTTTTATTTTTTTTTTGTTTGCCAAATCTCTCTCTCTCTCTCTCTCTCTCTCTCTCTCTCTCGAGAGAGAGAGAGAGAGAGAGAGAGAGAGAGAGAGAGAGAGAGAGAGAGAGAGAGAGAGAGAGAGAGAGAGAGTACCATCCTCCACCGAGACTAACAAAGAAGTGGGACTTCTCCTCACTCAGCAAACATCTAAAATGTCATCATCACTTGACCATCACATTGTGATATCGTCCGTTTTCTCTGTGACATCAACTCAGATCTGTTGATTATAGACAACAAGGAAACAAGGAAGACATGTACACGTGAAGAATCTCCCCCCCCCCCCGAACCTTCTTACCATCTATATATACCACTTTCAAGTAATGTTCTTGTGATGATAATAAGAGGTTTATATAAAAAAAGTTAGTTTTAGAGGTAAGTTTATTGTATCAACAACAGCATATCATCAGTATAATGTCTAAATATCAGTAAAAATGAATAGTGAATTATATAATCAGGTGCAGTGCATAAATTGTCCAAATTAACAAAAATAATAATAATCGAGGTTATTTATCAATATCATATAGGAATATATGTCAACAAAATGATATTCCCAAATAGCACAAAATATATATTGAAACTATTTGCATTCCATGAGCAAGCATAAAGTTAAAATCAGAACTCAAGGAAGGGTATATATAGTACATTAGATTATATGTTAATAAAAAATATTCCAGAAGGCTACAAAATATATAGTTTAATAAGAAAAACAGTACGTTCAAATTATGTCGTGAATGGGTGTCGAGTATAAAAATACTATATTCATATTATGATGTCAATGGATATACAGTATGAAAATAGTACAATTATATTATGTCATAAATGGGTATACAGTATAACAATTTGTAAAATCAAATTATGTCGTAAATGGTTATACAGTATGAAAATAGTCCATTCCAATTATTTTGTAAATTGATATACATTATGAAAATAGTATAGTCAAATTATGACGTAAATGAGTATACAGTATAAAAATAGTATATTCAAATTGTGTTGTAAATGGATATACAGTATGTAAATAGTACAATGAAACTATGTCGTAATGGGTATACAGTATAAAAATATTATATTAAACTTGTTTTCTTAAAGGATGTACAGTATTGAAATAGTAAAATCAAATTATGTCATAAATTGGTATAAAGTATTAAAGTAGTATATTCAAATTATGTTGTAAATGGGTATAGAGTATAAATATAGTACATTCAAATCATGTTGTGTATGGGTATACGGTATAATAAATAGTATATTCGAATTGTGTCGTAAATGCGTATACAGTGTAAAGAATAGTACATTCAAATTATGTCATAAATGGCTGTACAGTATGAGAACTGATATATATTGAGAAAAAGTGTTATTTTGTGGAAGGGAATAACTATACTATCCGATGAAAAAATATAATCTATAAGGACTATGAATACTGTATGTATCAGCAAAAAAAAATCATTCCTGGTAAGCCATTGATAAAATATTAAAACAAAAATATTATACAGCACTAAGATATTCAGAAAAAGAGATAAATTATGAATTAAAAATTTCTTGTCGTCTGGTAACAGTGAAGAAATAAGGTATATTTTTCATTCTCTAACGAATTTTAAGGTTTTGAATTTCACCAAATGCAAAGGAAGAATAGATTAATAGTACTCTGGATTAAGGTAGAATTAACACCAGCTTCCTTGCTCACCCAAATACCCCATTGAGCAGATGGGAAATAAGGGTAATGGGGCATAGACAGATTTGGAAGTCTGAGGACAGGAGTCAGCAGGTGGAGAGCCTCATACTACAGGACCTTCTTGGGGCACTGTAAACCTTATCTCAGCTCCGGCTTGTTATCAGAATCTGGCATTGTACTATTGCGGACTTCTCTCACTTAGGATCAGATTCCTGTGAAAAAAAACATAGGATTTTAGGTTGAGAAGGTTGATTTTTTCTTTGAGAAGGAATCAAAAGTTATTACAAAGCACATGGAACTTAGGAATGTATTTATAGGGCTTCTAAGAAATGTTTAATAAATAGGTTGACTCTGACAACAGGAGTGCACAGCTCAACAGAATGCACTGGATGTAGAGACGAACAGAAAATAATACGAGTAGTGGAAATGAAAATCCTGAGAAGAGCATGTGGAATGATACATGATAGGAGAACACCTGAAGACCTGTTCTTGAGATTGTGGACAGAAAAGCAGACTGGAGAAGGAGGTGAAATGTACACTGATGTGCTTGTTCTGTACCAAAATGCATGTTCTTTATTCTTGGAAATAAGTGATAAAATTATGAAAAGAGTCAAGTATTCAAGTTCACTGATCACCATGTACTTTGGGCCATCATAATCATCATGAGGGATATGCTTCAGGGCTTCATTAATTTCATCTTTCCCTTTAGGAAGAGAAACTGAAATATATGAATGTTTCATGAAAGATTAATTCACTATTTTCATGTCAGCCACAGTAAAATAGTTTCTTGCTAAAGATATTGCTTTAAGTTATTATTGAGAGTAATCATATCTGTACAGTAGCAAATTTACTGATAGGAAATGTCGCCTTTATATCTTTACATATTAACTCATTTTATTATGGAGAGTGTGAGTGTGCTATTAATGAAATAAAGAGTATTTTGTTTTTATTACACTTCCTTGTAATTATATGATTATCAATTTGCTTGCTGAGTAATCCCTTAAATCTATTACATCTACCCTTATTCCATTAGTAAGGTTTTTTCACTTGTTTACTGATCAAAAGCAAAGCTCTAATGGTACTCACCTGAAGATTGTGATCAAACAGGAGATCGGGTGAGTTCTTTTCAGTTCTAATCAATCAAGAGGATCTAATCACCTAAGTGGATTCCAGATGATTTGCTGGGATGATGTCCTCATCTTGCTTCTCAAGGAGACTAGACTACTCTACTTTGATTATGTGAATCTGCAATTAAATGAAGCTGATATTAAAAACTTCTCATGAAGTATATAAAATAGCAATTGAAAGAACGGATCCTCAAAACGGATCATATCTTTCAGTTTTCACATTACATTTATGATCGAACAATTTTCAAAAGGAAATATTCCATATTCATTTCAATAATCTTAATAGATTTACATTTAAAAGGACAATCCGAAATTAAATGGCTCCTTCATTCCAAGTTTTATCATTCGGGAATTTGTCGCAAGAAGTGAAAAGGAGAAATAATAATTGTGACTTGACCAAATTTTCCATCAGTAAATCATAAGAAAAATATAGAAGTTGAAGAGAGGAAGGTCTGTGCAAAGATGTGGAAGATGACTCCAGAGAAGGACAGAGTAAAGGAATGGCTGTGTCTGGTACTCGCCGATACCAATCCAAAATGAGAAGTGGAGGAATTAACACTTTGTGAGATGAACTGCTGCTTCCTGAGGTCAAACTCTATTTCCAGAATGCCGATAATGTCTGTTGTTTAGGTACATTGCCTGGCCCTTCCAGTCATACACAGGCTCTTGCAGTTTTGCAGCCGATAGGAAAAATGTCTTAAAAAGGCCTCAGAACTCTCTACTCGGACTCCTAAACAGAAAACAAGAAAATATGTCGTATAAGAATGACCTCTCACCAGAGGGCTGATGCAAGTGCCATTTGCAGAAATGGTAGAATTTCCAGAAAGAAGTTAAACAAATAATTTTCTTGAAAATTTGCAATAACCATAAAAATAATCTTTTGTGAAAAAAAAATATGTTTAATTCATCTTGCCTAATGCCTGAAGTGATACCCATATAATGAAACTATTTGAAAGAGGTATCTTTACAGTTATTTTCTAAAGACAGGAGCTGAAAGTTTGAAAACCCTTATACGTCTAATGTAGTAAATTATCAAAGAAATATTTATTTATTATAAAAAATCGTACTCTTAACAATGATAGATTCAATAAAATATGACAATATAGAAAACTTTTGCAAAAGTTACCGAAAGGAAAGTAATTTTACTCTGCATTTAATTCGTTAGGAACAGGGTTTTTTTTTTTTTTCTACAATTCATTGAGAGTAGCAACTCCAAAGTTTTTTTCCCTAAAATCTCACCTCATCTTTTTGTCTCTTCTGCAAAGTCCGTCTCAGTTCTGTGTTCCTTCTCCTCTCAGCAGAAGTTGACTGAATGGGTCTGACTGAAGCTGTTCTAAAACTTCAGCTTCTCTTGAGTCCAACAGATGACAGTGGTCAATATCCCTGTGCACCAGTCAGTCAGTCAGTCAGTCAGTCAGTCATTCAGTCAGTTAGTCAGTCAATGTTCAGTTCCATCAGTTCATCTGATCTGTAAAAGGTGTATAGCATCAACAAACGAGTACATTACAAAGTTTAAGTACTAAACAAAAGATAAAATGTCTGCAATAAAAATCTTGTTGTGATATATCTTCACTCTGATCTTTTATCGCAAAACAGAATGGATCAATTAAATAAATATGAATTTGTATTGGCGAAGCAGATATATTCATTATCTTATAATATTAACTGCAAGATAGAAGTTGTACAAAAAAACTTTACACTTCATATGTAAGTTCACCGAAAAATGATATAGTTGTGATAAATATGATTTTGCATGGGCCAAATTGCCTGATAAAAGATGAGCAAAATAAAGGAGTTATAGAAAAGAGTGTCTATACAAAGAAGAAGAAGAAGAAGATGACTCTAGAGAAGGTCTAAGGAATGACTGAGTCTGATAATTACAGCCATTAATCCGAGATAAGCTTTGAAGAACTGCCTCGGTGCTGCTCTCTGATGTCGTATTCTGGTTCCTGAATGCAGACATTGTCTGCAAATTCATGAAGAGAAACTATCTCCTCTCTCTTAGGTGGATTCAGTGTGCCCAACCTCCAAAATAAAAACCTGAGGTGAGTTGAGCTGCTATACAAAGAGTATGCCCGGGACCTCGTTCCACCAGCCCTGGTTTGGAGCTTCTCTTCTAGGCAAGGTGTTTCTCAGGTCTTTGCAAGGAAGGACTCAATAAGTTTAAATGATATCTCATCTAAGTGCTGGTGCAAGCACCAATAAAGGAGAGGGAGGAATTTCCGAAGAGAAGCTCGTCCCTTAATCATTTCCCTGCAAACATGCAATAAAGCAGACTTATCAAATACCCCTTGCCTTATGGTCAATGATAAATTAGTGATATGAATGCAATGCCTTGAAACCATTATAAGGAGGTAATTTTTACAATCCGAAATCAAATGGCTCCTTCATTCCAAGTCTTATCATTAGTGAATTTGTCGCAAGAACATAAAAGGAGAAATATTAATTGTGCATCAACCGAATCGTGCAGCAATAAATCTTAAGAAAAATATAGAAGTTGAAGAGAGGAGGGTCTGTGCAAAGAAGTGGAAGATGACTCTAGAGAAGGACAAAGTAAAGGAATGTCTGTGTCTGGTACTCACCGACATTAATCAGGGATGAGAAGTGAAGGAATTAACACTTTGAGAGATGACCTGCTTTTCCCTGAGGTCAGACTCTATTTCCAGAATGCAGATAATGTCTGTTGTTTAGGTACATTGCCGGCCATGCAGAGGCTCTTGTAGTTTTGCAGCCTATAGGAAAAAGGTCTCAAAATAAAATCCATGAAAAGCTGTCGTATAAGCATGACCTCTCACCAGAGGGCGGATTTAGGTGCCATTTGAAGAAATGGTGGAATTTCCCAAAAGAAGCTCAACAAATATTTCTACTGAAAACATGCAATAGAAAAAGAATTAATTTTTTGTAGAAAAAAAAAATAGGTTTAATGCATCTAGCCCAATGACAGAAGACAAATTAGGTAAGTAAAATCCATATAATGAAACTATTCAGAAGAGGTGATTTTTCCAGGTAGTTTCCAAAGACAAAAGTTGAATGATTGAAAACCCTAAGTTAATCTTTACTTATTTTTGTGATTCAGAAATAACAAAGTAATTTAGGACAAAACAGATGAAAGACTTCAATGGGAAATTATTTGAAGATTTTTTGGAGAACAAAAGGAGTAGAATAATTGTTCAACATTACTTGTCTGTTCCTTGCTGCTTATCTGTCTGTCTGTGTCTCTGTCTGTCTGTGCTGCCGAAGAGAGACATCCAATCTCTTTCACCTTTGTTTGTTTCTGCTAATATAATGAAGTTTTACTTCCAACTAAAATAAAAAGGAAAAATAAATATCAAATTAAATATAAGACAGTACTGGAATATAAAAAAGTTCTAATATAGGTCTTATATAGTAAACTATCATAAGAAGTATATATTTATTATATATAATAGTAATCTTAACATTGATAGTATCAATAAAAATAAAAATATGGAAAACTTTTGCAAAAGTTACCGAAAGGAAAGTAATTTTACTCTTTGCATTTAATTTATTAGGAACAATAAAATCAGATTTTATTTTTTTCCTTCATGTCATTTAGAGTAGTAAGTGGAGAGTTTTTTTCCTTTAAATCTTTGAAAGGGGTACTAACTTTCTGATCTACCAATTCTGGAGCAAAACTATTGATATTTTATTAAGATTATAAGATAAATTATCATATGAATGTTAATATCAACATTGTTCTACTATTCCTGTACATAATTGAGAAAGAAAAATGTTAACATTATTTAAGTAGTCTTGGATAGACAAAAATAAAGATCCCAAAATGAGAAATGACTAATTTACCTACACATTACCGTCGTAGTTCTGTGTTCCTTTTCCTCTCATCACAGGTCGACTAAATGGGTCTGACTGACGCTGCTCTAACATATCAGCTTCTCTTGAGTCCAACAGATGACAGTGGTCAATATCCCTGTGCACCAGATTATGTGAAGTACATCGTTCCACCAGCCGTGATTTGGAGCTTCCCTTTATGATCCTGGCCTCTGATCCTCTAGGCAAGGTGTAACTAAGCAATTTGCAAGGAGGGACTCGCTGAGTGCAGGGAGATGTTCGAATGACCTCTCTATAGTGCTGATGCACGCACCATTAGAAAAGAGGGAGGAATTCCCGAATACAAAAATTGTTGTTTTGGAAAACAGAATTATCAAATGCCTCTTACTTAAGGGTCAATGATGAATTGGTGAAATAAAGGCAATGCCTTAAAACCATTATAAGTAGGTACCTTTTACAATTATTATCTAAAAATAATTGTAGATTGCCTGAAAAACCAGAAAAGTTACCAATTGAAGACCGCAGAGAAGAAGGCTACAAGCTTCAATGATTGCTGACGTTTGCTAATAATTACTGCTTTTTTCCTCCCTCCTATTCCTTTGGTTTTTCTGTCTGCATGAGAAGAACAGAGACACACTTAACCTATTTTACCGCTGCTTGATATAGAAGAAATTATTATATTTTACAAAATCAAAATCTATATTGCTTTGTGTAAAAAAAAAGAAATTAAAAATATTCGAAAATAAGTCTAATCGTATATATTTTTTTTGGAATTTTATGTTCAATCATGAATAAAAGAAATGAATATTAATGCTACTCTTCTCATTCAGTTTATCAAAATAGTAATTCCAAATTTTACTCTTTCTATTCCTTTCATTAAGAGCAGTAACTACAAATCTTACATTTTCATTCAATTGATTAAAAGAAGTAACTCCTTATCATACCCATTTCATACAATGCATTAAGAACAGTAACCCAAAATTCTAACCCTGAAATTCCTACCTCATATCATTATTTTCTTCTCCAATGTCAGCTTCAGTTCTGCCTTCCTTCATTTTCTGATAAGAATTTCACTTCATGAGTCTGACGGACGCTGGCCTAACATATCAGCTTCTCTTAGGTCCAACAGATGATGAGGAACTGTATCCCTGTGCATCAGTCAGCCAGTCAGTCAGTCAGTCAGTCTTCCGTTCTACCAGTTCATCTGATCTGCAATAGGAAACAGCATCAATATATGAGGCCATTAGAGAGTTCAAGTGTTTTACAAAAGATCAAATCTTTGCAATAAAAAGATTAGTGTGATAATCCTTTACTTGGATCCTTAATTGCAAAACTAAATAGATTTTAACATGTACATCCAAAGAAAAAGTTGTACTTTTTGATAAGTTTACTTTAATGTTCAAACTAATCAAATACAGAACAAAGAACTCACCTGTCTGAAATGGTTTAAGATCCCTTTTTCTCATTTCTTTTTTGTTGCATGATATGAGTCCTTTGAAGGACTTAGGTAAGAATTATGTCTTCATTTACCTCCAGAGAGAGAGAGAGAGAGAGAGAGAGAGAGAGAGAGAGAGAGAGAGAGAGAGAGAGAGAGAGAGAGAGAAAGACTTCTTGCTAAAGAGCTTCACAGACTTGAACTCTTTTGAGTTTATTTTTAACAAAGCTTTGAGGGAAGATTAGGGACATATATTAGGATGTTATCAAAGTAGGCTAATATTGAAAAATTAAACGTTAAAGGTGATAAAAACAACATTTGTTTCCTTCAGAGATTTATTTATGATGATTTCCACTGTTACTTATTACCTACCATCTAATATCATCAGTAAGACTTGATTATCATGAATAGATGTTAGACAATTTTTAAAGTAAATCTTAGTACATTCAGGTCTTGCAGGATTTTGCTAAGAATATGACATGATATAATTCATGCACTACTTTGTCAATTCCAAAAAAAAAAAAGGTGCATTGAAATAATTTAACAAAAGCAAAGTTCTGAGAATAGATATAAGTGAATAGAACAAACAGGAGAATAAATATAACAGTAAACATAATAATAAATGTTTCCTAAAAATAGGTTTTTATGAAAAGACGTTGAAATTTCCCTAACATTTGTTATTGTCAAGTAGATGTCTGAGACATGATTAAACAAACACACACACACACACACACACACACACACACACACATATATATATATATATATATATATATATATATATATATATATATATATATATATATATATATATATATATATATATATATAATATATATATATATATATATATATATATATATATATATATATATATATAATAATAATCTCTATATCAGCAAAAGCCATATACAAAATTACAATAGAGCTACAGTGATCTTACATTTATGACATCAGTAAGAAAGATAAGATATGCAATATTATCGGTGATACAGAACAAACATCAATTAGCAGGTTGATCCCAGAGTTCTAAGGTCTGGGTAATAAAATCATAGTAGCATTATTGCTTAATAATAATGATGATAACAGCAGGACTTCCAGACAGCAAAGATATAATATAATAAAACACGTTATCACACCATTACTGGATATTATTCCAATGTTATTTAGTGATGAAGATTTTGCATAGCCACACCAACAGAGATTAGTAAATACAATTCATTGCACTGACGCTTCCCTACTCCAGGTTTCCCACATTTTGGATTTTATTCTAGCAGCACTTGCAAGCACATTTTGAATTAGGGGATTTTCACTAGAACGGGAGGTGAGACTTACTATAGAGTGTCGAATGACGGTTTTTAGTTTATCCAGTCTATTTTCAACAAACACCACTGGAGCTGAATGGTGCCTCGGGGTATTAGTGAGGCGTCTTAGGATATCATTGTGAAGGACTGTGATACGTCTCATCGATTCACGCTTATAGTTTGCCCATAGCGAGCAGCCGTACACGTTATAGCAGTAGGTTTAAACAGGAGTTTTTTGATATCCTGGCGGCAGAAGGCAAATCTTCTCCTTACCATGTTCCCTGGACAACACAATTTACGTCACCTCTTTTCAATGTCACATATCAGAATCCTTTACAGAAATGACCTTTATAATCTAAAAGTGAATTTTATAATCTAATCATTATGGAAAGGTAGATTACCATGAATCCCTTATTGGTATTGTAACACTATTTTGACCATTTAATGATGAACAGTGATTATGAATTAGAATTTGGTGATTTGAATTTAGAGTGAGATAAAAAGCATCTGTAGTTGAAGAATTAACTCTGATGAACGTCTTCTTCTTCTCCTTTTTCTTCTTTTTTTTCTTCTTCTTCTTCATTCCCAGCGATTTTTATCAACTTCAAGCCCACCTGAGGAGCAAAATAGACAACACCATTAAGAAAAAGACTTTGGATAAATGAAATGAATAAACAAAAAAGCTAATGAATAAAAAAAAACATAGGCGAAGATTATTCTATTCATTATAGAAAGGAGTTATAATGATAATAAAGGAAATGCAAAAGAAGAATATGATGAGAGTTAAAGGCAATGAGAAGATAATTAAAGGGAACAAGAAACACT
This sequence comes from Palaemon carinicauda, assembly GCF_036898095.1. Taxonomy (NCBI): domain Eukaryota; kingdom Metazoa; phylum Arthropoda; class Malacostraca; order Decapoda; family Palaemonidae; genus Palaemon; species Palaemon carinicauda. Next base: position 27,527,047 of record NC_090767.1, read on the forward strand.
GAGGTGCAAACACACATGATCAGATAATTTTAACAGAATAAATGGATATAATAATAAGATGGAAATTGCTATACATAACTCTCTCCCTCTCTCTCTCTCTCTCTCTCTCTCTCTCTCTCTCTCTCTCTCTCTCTCTCTATATATATATATATATATATATATATGTATATATATATATATATATATATATATATATATATATATATATGTATATATATATATATATATATATATATATATATATATATATATATATATATATATATATATATATATATATATATATATATATATATATATATATATATCTTCTTAAAAATAATAACTAATAATAAAAAAGCAAAAGCAATATCTTAAAGAAATATAAATTTTGAAACTAGGCCTATAGTGAATACATTATATTTATCCTGGCTCATCACCTGCTGCCGAAAAGTTTGAAATGTTAGTGAGAGAGAGAGAGAGAGAGAGAGAGAGAGAGAGAGAGAGAGAGAGAGAGAGAGAGAGAGAGAGAGAGATCGTAAAACACCTATGAAAAACAGGAAAAAGTATAAAAAGAAGAAGCAAACTCACCAATAAACACCATCTCTACATCCGGTGGATTCCTTTGCCTTAAGATCCATCTCTCTGACTAAGGCTTCGTCATCCGGTCGTTCTTCTTCTGGGAACCCGATCAAGTCTCTCACCCTGACTCCCTTCAAGGAGGCGAGGAGTCTGAGGATGACCTCAGGACTCCTCGTCCTCCCCAGGGAACACAGAGGAAAACCGATTTCCCTGAACGATCTGTTGGGAAGAAGAAATTAGGATGAAATGGAAGGAAATGAGAAGAAGAAAGGAAATGATGTCACCCACATTTATTCATTATTTTATGCTTTTATTGTTATCTTGTTTTGTTCAGATGAACATTCAGACACATACACGCACACGAACAAACACGCACACACGCACAGACCCACGCAAGTGGACCAACACAGCATTGCAATTGTTTATATATACTTATATTTCATGACCCAAAATATCATGTAAATTTTGAATAAAAGTAAATACTTAAATTGATAATACTTTTTATTACATTTTTCATTATTGATGTTAATTTATATATTTTATGATCAGTTTACCTAATGCTCAAAGAAAATAGACCTATGTTCTTTCCAAAAATAGATATGGATATATGTAGGCCTATTTTAACAATTGAAAAAAGTGTAGAAATAAATAAAAATCTTTTCCATTTCTAAAATTATCTTTTTTTTTTTATTATATTTCTCAATATTGCGTTTACTTTATGTTCTAAGAAAATAGGCCTATGTCCAGTCCAAAATAGATATGGATATATGTAGGCCTATTGAGAGTACCCTTTCACACACATACAAACACACACACACACACACACTCTCTCTTAAGGAATGATGTCTCCTCACCTCCTTGCATCCTGTGGTTGCAATGTCCGAAGGATGTCCCCAACCTTTTCGATGTCTTCTTCCTTGACGTCCTCGACAAAGACAATGACATTTGGATCCTTCTCCAAGAAAGGGATGGGGCGACTGACGCTGCTGACGTCGTTGACACTGAAGTGAATAACTGAAAGAGAAAGAAGAAGAAGAAGAAGAAGAAGAAAAAAAATAAGAAGGTGAAGAAGAAGAACGTTGAGAAAAACGTGTGTGGGAGTCAATGTGTGTGTGTGTGTGTGTGTGTGTGCACGCAAGCATTGCATTGACTCCCCTAAGGTATGTTATTAGTCTCCTCATAAAATCCTGACATTATGCAATATCTAAGTCCCATCAGCCAATAACAACTCAGCTTCATTTTTTTGTAACATAATCATTGGCCGAAACCTTTTCACATTCCTTTTGCTGATTGGTTCTCCCGTTCGGATAACTCCGCCCACATCCTTGTAGAGAACCAATCAGCGAAGGAAGGAGGCGGAGTCAGGAGGAGCCGCGTTTGACTATGACTGGTGCCGATATTTGTTTCCTCTTCATTACAATCACGATCACTATTATTCCTTTCCATCACTATTAACTAAATCAACGCCATTAAAATGAGACATTTCCTTTTAATATATGGAAGGAAAGAAATTAAAACTTAACATTGAAAGCTTTTATATCAAATTAAAATCAGATGAAAACATTATTTTCCTTTTTGTGAAAAAAAAAACACCCGATTGAGACCTCTGAATATAATGTTCTACATCTATACAGTAATAATGATGATGATAATGATGTTAACAATGATATTGATAATGATAACAACGATATTAACAATGAATGACAGGATGAGGGAAAGGAGGCGAGGTATTATAATGTCACTCAGAGGAAAAAAACAGAGAAAATTCTTACCTAAATCTTCAATCTCTTTTGTCTTTTCCAAAAATCGACAGAAGGCGTCAAGACTGGGTTGGTCTAGAAGCCTCACTTGAAGGTTCCTAATATTTGGAGGGATTTGGAACGTTGGGTCCCAGATGCCTTTGTATTCCTTACAACTGTTCCAAAGAGAAGGAAAGAAAAGAAAGAAATAGTTATTGGATTTGTTTGGGAATTTTATTATCAAGTTGATGATGATGATGATGATGATGATGACGAAAACGGAAAGTAAAAAAAGAATAATTTTGTAAAATAAGGAAATTGATATTAACAAAAAATGAGAAATTAAAATCCGGACTTTTTGATGTTTAGCCGACTTATTATGAGTCTAATTGTGACAATGATGATAATGATGATACTGACAATATAAAATATATTGTTTACAACACTCAAGATGATTGTTATACTAAAGTTATGAATTCTCTCTCTCTCTCTCTCTCTCTCTCTCTCTCTCTTTATTAGTAGGCCTATATATGTGTGAATATGCATATGTTTGTATATATGATCATGTACCAGTGTATTGTTATAAAGATATTTTATTATTATATGTATCTTGCAATATTCAAAATAACTGTGAAGTAATAATAACTTACTCATTTTTGAGTAGATTCTTGATTGACTCTCTCTCTTCTACGGTCGGCTCTGATTTTCCGAAGAAATGTTTCAATAGACGTATGTCTGATGGGTTGATATGATGCCGGCAAAGTTGCCTTTGTAGTTCAACTAACCCATCAGTGTCAGTAAGGTCTATTTGGACATCAATTCTCTCTCTATTTGGGAGAGGGGGATCTGTGGCTCTAAGGAGGGCAATGTACGCATCAATTGTATGATCTTCAATTCTGGTGTCTTTATCAAACAACTTGAACCTCTGTGCTATCCATCTTGAAGAAGAATGATCACATTTGATATTCTTCAAGACTCTTAGCACAGAGTCTTTGTCGTTCACTCCCGACCTTACTAGGAGTTCCAGTGCCTCAATCTTGGCATCATCTGACACCTTCATCTCGTCTCTATCACCCACATGGAATAGGCTGATCATCTGTATCATCATATTTTGATATTTGTGAAGGTTTTCAGGGAGACTCCCTCCAAGAAGCATTTCAAAGATCTTTGTAGGTGTGGCTGTGTTTACAGATTGGCCCCAGCATTGGTTTGTCAATTTCATAGGGAAAGACAGAGCTGCCATGAATTCCATTATCCCTTTATGAGGGAAACTGTAATGAAAGGAGCCTTGGGAAGTGGTCACTTTCTTCAGGAAGGCGCCAGTTAGCTCTTCGGCTGGCATTCCCAAACTATAGCAAAAGGCAGACAAATTATTGATGGTGGATTCTGGAATATTGATTTCATCATTTTGTAATGCTTTGAAGGATTCACCACATAGTTTCTCAACAAATTTCTTGGTTCCAATCTTTGTTGAAGTTGGTTCTAAGAAAGCTGTTTTGGGGTGTTTTGCCAAACGCTCCTTCAATTTTGATAGAGACAAAAGGTGAAATTGCCAGTAGAGCTCAGCTTCAGTGGTGATGTTGCTTATAACCTCTGGTTTAATCATCCACAGAACTGTTACAAGAGCGAGATTTAAGGGTAGTCCCCACACCTCATGCATAGTGTGCTTTGTTTTCCTCAGATACTGCAACAATTCCTCTAATGATTGCAAGGGAGAATTGCCTGACCCCAATACTGCATAATACTTGCATACAAACTCTTCTCTCTTCTCCTTTGGAATTCCCTCAAGACTAATTGTAGAGACAGTTGTGTAATCGGATTTCACCTGATTGTTGAATCTCTCCTCAAATTCAGGTCTGGTGGTCACAATAACACTAATTTTGCGGGATTTCTTCTGTGTCAAAACATCTTGGAATAATTTTGATGATTTATCATTTAATTCATCGTACCCATCAATGATGAGTAGACACTTGTGAGCCAGACACACATCAATAATTTCATTACCTTGGAATTTCTGGTGAACGTCTCCAAAAAACGCCACTAACAAGTCTTTAAAAGATTCAGTGGAATCCCTGCATTCTGCATACAAAAGTATGGCAAAGTCATTAAGGCCTTTGATGTCGTCCTTCTTAGAGAGCCAGTCAGAAATGATCTTCTTGACCAGAGTGGTTTTCCCCATACCTGCCATTCCCTTGATCAGTAAGAGTCGACTGTGATCATAATGAGGTACGTGATTCAGTATCTCCTCTATAGGAACACTACAGGGGCCACTTTCCCCTTCTAGCTTCATTTCTGTGTAAATCTTCTCTACTGGTGTGTTGGGGTTAGAAGAGGTTCCTGTTATCAGGTTGAG
>NC_090767.1:27541699-27549199 GCF_036898095.1 Palaemon carinicauda
ATATATATATATATTGAAATTTATATATGTGTATATATATATTGAAATTTATATATATATATATATATATATATATATATATATATATATATATATATATATATATATATATTCATATATATATATATATATATATATATATATATGTATATATATATATATATATATATATATATATATATATATATATATATATATATATATATAAATGTGTATATATATATATATATATATATATATATATATATATATATATATATATATATATATATATATATATATATATATATATATATATATATATATATATATATAATGAGACCTTCAGAAGGCTAAGAGAAAATAAAAGAAACTAATTGAAATAATAAAAATTTCTCCTTTTTTAGACATTTGAAGAATACTGTATCTTTCTTTTCTCACTATCAGTTGACTGTATTAATAGTTTTCACCTTTTTACACTAATCTGGATGACATAATAGTTGCAGAATTGATCAGAGCGAAAACTTTAATAATGATTAATACTCACAAGTAAAAAAGTAGGCTTTAACTAAATTATATAAAAAACTGCATCAAAAGGATTTAATGTAATAATAATGAAAATAAATGAACATGTAATAATTGAACAATATAGGATAGATACTAATTTGTTTACATCCATTAATGAACAAAAGCCTTCATAATATTTCATGTTTTTTTCTTTTTTTTCTTCAGTAATGCAAATATGAAAATAATTTCTTTGGTAAAAAGATATCAAATCATGTCATATATCATTTTTAGAATATTCCTAAGAAAAAAAGTAAAATGCTTACGATATAATAATGAAAATAGTTGTAAGCCAATTGAGCAAAGAATTTCGAACAAGTTGGCGATCACTTTGCAGGCGAATGTACATGTTAGTATATTTCCATCCACTTGCAAGTCGCACAGGATAGGTGATATCATACCTGTATTTTGTGATTCCATGACGCCATTGCTCCTACCACCAGTCGTATACTTTTACTTTTTATTGAATATGTAATCAGTGGAATTTTGCTGCAGCTGATATTGAAGGCATGCTATTAAAGTAAATCTTCCCTGCTATTTGAAGGTTAAAAAAGGAGTTAAGATTCTCTCCAGGCATTTCTCCCCTGATGCTTTCCTCTGTTGCACCAGTCGAGCAGAAGATCTTTGCACACAGTGGAAACTTATTTTACCTTGTCATAAAAAAACGGATTTTGAGCGAAGAAAAAAATCTATTTTTGGGTGAGATAGCCATGTCGTCCTGATGGAAGGTTCCTTTAAGTAGCTTCCTAGGGTATGTTTGACTACAGTGATATTCCCAGAGAATCTTACCTTAAGGTATCCAGAATTCTAACTCATGGCGCGAATATCCCTAACTTTTCCTTTTAGGGATATCGCATAATATCAGAGACGTATTCATGACACGCCACATAGCTATCTTCACCCCAATTAGCGATTACGCTTCGAGGGGGAAAAGTGGCAAAAAAAAAAAAAAAACGAAGGGGAGCCGTTAATAAGGTACTGCTCCTCCGTTACTGTTTTGAGTAACTAGTTGACGTCATCATCGCTGCCATCTTTATTCCTTGTATCGTTAATCGAGGTGCTACAGATACATTACTTCTCGGGAGGGATCCTGTCAAGCCCTTTTTCATGAAAAGGAGGGCGGGTCCATCAGGACGACATGGCTATCTCACACAAAAATAGATTTTTCGCTTCGCTCAAAATCCGTTTTTTGGGCTCAGGCTATGTCGTCCTGATGGAAGTTTACCAGAGCATTAATTTTTCTGTGGATTTCTTATTGAGCCTTAACTTTAAGACAATATTTTCTTGGTCACTTAGACCTAGAGACAAATGACATTACCATTATACGTCATTTCTACTAATCATGAACTATGTTAGTGCTTCCTGCCCCTTACAGAGAAGAGTCCTACCAGACTCAGGAAAAAGTCTCGAGGTTTGCATATTTCATATGAACTAACCTAGTAACGAAACGGGTATACCGGTCTCATGTATACCACATCAATCAGAGTTCGTATGCCCAATACGAACAAATGTTTTTATAACCCACTGTCACCTCCCCCGGGCATGCAGGGTTAGCTCTATGCAAAGACAGACAGGTTTGTATCTGTGTAGAAACCAGGTATGTACACACAGAAAGGAAGGTAGTTTACATATAGGAAAAAATTTATACTGTTGTTTTCTTACTGATATGCAGATAAAAAGAGGAATCATAAATAATGCTCGTACACCTCTTTATTTATTTAGATTTGGGGCGAAATAAGACGCAAGTACCTATTATTTTTTTATTGGTAATCAATGAAAATTTGTAATTAACATGAATTTTATAGTAACATACAAAATGTTTGTGATTCATATTAAACATAAAATATACAGGCAATTTCAGAAATACCTGTTTCATCTGAAAAGGAAACGATTATAATGACACCAAAACTGAAAATTTCTTAAATTTCCTAATATACATTTCTGTAATTGGCTGTCTTTTCACACTTGTGTAAAAAACACATGGAACACGTGTTAATTCTTTATACATTTTTCGCCTTTAGTATCTGGAATAGTCCATAGTGTAACCTTGGTGACACTTCACTTTACGTGTTGTGCTGTAAGGTGTCAACACGCACACCCTGTACATAACAGTGCCAATTAATTCACTGCTCCTCGCAGCATTAAGCGAAAGGTTTTAGTATGCTACCTACCGCCACCACAAATCTCTTAATCTCTTGCGCTTGCTTGGCTTCATAGTTGAAAAATAATCTGGATGGCCTCCATCCAGTATACGAGCGAAGACGCTCAAAATCCATGTCCTGGAAAAAATTCAGAGACAAAGAAATTTTTCTCGGATCGTGACTTGTGGCTGTACTGTCTGGATCCGCTCTGCGATTGAATTAGGTGATCTTCACCCTTAGTTGTTTTAGAGAGAAATTTGAACCTGGTCTTTCTCCTTTAAAGAGCTGTGTTCCCCCAAAGTCTGAAGTTCTATGTAGATAGACCTTTAGGCACTTCACTGGACACAGCGAGACATCTTCCTTCAGAGGGCAGATTCTCACGTAACCCACCTTTTGGTAGGTAGCTCGTTTTTAGCGAGAACCGTTGGGTCAGGAAAAAGATTCGGTTCTCCCCCTTCTGTGAACTGAATATGGCCCTCATCCCTAGAGAAGGCCACTATTTCACTCACTCTGGCCCCTGAGGCTAGAGCAACTAAGAATATACTTTTTGGGTCAAATCTTTCAGAGAGCAGTTCTCATTGTTCATTGTTGATGCAAAGTGAAGAACCTTATCCAAAGACCATGAGATGGGCGTCGGAGGTGCTCCTCCCTAAGTCTAGCACACGCCTTAGGGATCTTGTTAAAGATTTTGTTAGAGAAGTCTACTTGGAAGGCGTACAGTAAAGTTGTAGCCAAGGCAGATTTACACGTTGTTATCATATTGGCTGCTAAACCTTGTTCATGAAGATAAATAAAGAAGGATAAACAGAAATCTGTTGAGATCTCCTTTGGTTTCTTTGCCTTGACAAACGCAACCCATTTCTTCTAAGACGACTCATATTGTCTTCTGATAGATTTATATTTATATTCTTCCAAAAAGTCTATACTGTCTCTCGAAATCCGAAACCTTTTCTTAACTGCTAAGGAGAGAAAATCATGAGATGAAGGTTTCGGGTTTTCTCTGATGAAGCGAAGACAGTCGACTTTTGTACTTGTTGAGTCAGAACTGGGTCCGGCAATGGGACCAGCCTCAGCTGCAATTCCAATACTAGAGGAACCAGATGGTCATTGGCCACTTGTGAGCCACTATAACTGCTGTTCCCTGAAAGGATCTCAGTCTGTTGAGGACTTTCAACAGAAGGTTGGATGGAGGAAACAGGTAAATCCTGGTCCATCTATTCCAATCGAGCGACATGGTGTCCACTGCTTCACCTAGAGGGTCCTCGCATGGGGCCACGTAACGAGGTAGTTTCTCGTCGCGAAGAGGTCGTTCTGCAGTTCTGGGACTTGACGTAAGATGAAGGAGAATGATCCTGTGTCTAGGGACCACTCTGACTCTATTGGCGTGAACCTGGAAAGAGCGTCCACCGTCACATTGTGGAACCCTTGGAGGTGAACTGCTGATAAGTGCCATGTCTTCTTTTCCGCCAAACGGAAGATGACCAATATCACTTGGTTTATTTGGGGTGATCTCGAACCTTGACGATTCAGACATCTCATTATCACCTCTTTGTCCAAGACCAGTCTTGTGTGGGTTGAGCAGCGAGGAGCTAATTTCTTCAATGTGAAGAAAACTGCCACGGCTCCCAGAATGTTGATGTGGAAGGTCTTGAATAAAGAGTACCAAGTCCCCTGGACTTTTCGTAGGTGAGATTGATCTTCCCATCCTTCCTTTGATGTGTCTGTATGGATGATGACTGAAGGTGGAGGTGGTTGTAAGGGTACTGATTTCTTCAGGTACTTGGCCTCTGACCATGACTTGAGAAGTGATCGTAGTCGAGTCGGTGTTGGTCTTCTTAGATCTCTTCGAGCGTTTGATGGGTATCTTCTCCAGACTCCTATTGCCTCCTTTAATTGTGCTCTTAGCACCGGGTTTCTTAATGATCCAAACTGAAGGGAGCCCAGCACTCTCTCCTGTAGGCATCTTGATATCCGACCGGATTTCAGAAGTCTATTGACAGATCCCGCTATGTCTCTCCTCTTCTTTGACGAAATGAAGAGGAGGTGTGACTGTAAGCTCCAATGTATTACAAGCCATTGAAACTCCTGAGCTGGAGATAGTCGAGACATTTTGACGTTGATCTTGAATCCCAGATGTTCCAGGTGGATCACTTTTTTGGAGGTTTGCATGCATTACATCTCCGATGCTGCCCACACCAGCAAATCGTCCAAGTAGGCTACCACTTAGACACCTTTTAGGCGTAGTTGATGAACGACTGCATTTGCAAGCTTCATGAAGATCCTCTGGGCTATGTTTAGCCTGAAGGGCATGGCTCTGAAGACGTATTTCTTCTTCTGTAGCCTGAATCCTAGATAGGAGGAAAGTTGGCGGACACCTTTTAGGCGTAGTTGATGAACGACGGCATTTGTAAGCTTCGTGAAGATCCTCGGGGCTTTGTTTAGCTCGAAGGGCATGGCTTTGAAGACGTATTTCTTCTTCTGTAGCCTGAATCCTAGGTAGGAGAAAAGTTGGCGGTTGATTGGAATGTGCCAGTAGACATCTGCCATGTCTATGGAGACTGTGTATGCCTTTTTGGGCAACAGGGTCCTTATGTGTTGAAGGGTCATCATTCTGAACTTGTAGTTTGCTATGAACTTGTTGAGTGGCGACAAGTCCTGAATGACTCTGAGCTTGTCTGAGCCCTTCTTGTGAGCACAAAACAGCCTTCCTTTGAATTTGATGGACTTTGTCCTCCTTATTACTCTCTTGCTCAAGAGTTTTCGGATATATTCTTCCAGACCGGGTGTGGAGTGTTGGAAGAATTGAGAGAATGACGGTGAAGCTGTCTTCCAGCTCCAACCTAGACCGATCTTGATCAGGCTGTGGGCCCATAGATCGAAGGTTCAATGATCCCGAAATGAGAAGAGTCTTCCTCCTACCAGAAGCATCTCATTTCTTCTGTTGACCAGAGGACTTGCCTCCTTGACTGCGTCCTCCCCTATTTCCTCTTCCTCTAGAGGGGCGTCTAGAGGAACCTCTGAATGTCCCTCTACCTTTCAGCCAAAAGGTAGTAGACTGCCTCTCAAAGGCGGGAGTAAAGGCTGGTGACTGGGTCACCACCTGCTGGGGTACCAACTGGTAGGTGGGTTGAGGTTGTGCCACCACCTGTGGCACCACGGTCATGGGAAGCTGTTGCTGTTGTCTGGCAGGGCGAGAGGGCAACCTTGGCCTCTTTGTCTTCCTTTTTGGTTGGGGACCCTCATCTGGCGAAGACTTCCTTTTCAGCGACAAGCTCCACTTCTGGAAAAGGTTTCTATTCTCCGTTGCAGCCTTGTCGACTATTTCCTTGACCACTTCACTCGGGAAGAGGTCCTTTCCTGGGTTTGTGTCTCACCACAGCCGAAACGAACACGAATTCCCTACAAGCCCTTCTGGCTTTAACGATGCCATATAGGTCCTTCGTTACAGTTGCCAAATGTGTTTTGGCCACACCATAAACATTTCCGGGTTCTTATGGTCGCTTGCCATTGCCTCCAAGGTAGTCTGGAGACACATAGAAGCGGCAAGCCTTTCTTTTGTCTCTTGCTCCCTGCGCAACAGAAAATCTTACAACCTAGGGAGGTTCTCGCTGAACTGGCGTCCAGCAATATCTGCCTCCAACTTCCTAAATGAGAAGGTAAGATGTACTTCCTTCCAGTCCTTCTGGTCCGTAGGCAAAACTAGGAATAAGGGTCTACACTTATCGAGTGTAGAGCAAGGTTTCCCTGCTTCTACTGCCTTTAATAGAGCCTTGAACCCTTTTACCATAAAAGGGAAGGCCCAAGTAGCTGGAGCAAGAAAGGAAGGGTGTTTCTTACTCATGTCTGACACCTTGGAATTAGTGAAGCCCTTCCTCTTCAGACTGGTAGCCAATAGAGCCTGAGCTTTAGTATAGTAAAAAACTATGACCTCTTTTGTCTCTGCCTCCTCCTTCGACACAGGTTCCGCCTTCAAAGGACGAAGCAGTCTGGATAAGACTCAAAGCTGGGCCAAAAGTCAACATCCTCGATGGGGAGTGATCCCAGCTTTTCAGAGATGAAAATCTTCCCGTTTGTCAAGGGCATGTACTCTGCATGCCTCCACGGGTTCATGTCAGAACATGAAGGAAGGTCCTTCACGTTGATTCTATTGTGAGACCCACGGGATGCTGCAAGTTGGCGTATTTCCAACCTCAACGTAGCTTCCTTTTCTTCATTCTGCTTCTGCAACCTCTCCATCATTGACATGATGGAAGACAGAGTCTTGCCTATGTCACCAGATGGAGGAGCAGAAGATGTAGAGGGTACTGGTTCTAGGGCTGGCATTTACAAGCGTCACAATTGGAGGAGGATTAGTCTGGCCTACATCACTAGGTCCAGGGGTAGGGCTCACAGGGCGAGTCATGACTGCTGTATTTCTTTTCCTATCTATTCGACCCCTTGCAATTCTATCAAAATATCTATATGAGTACAGACGTCCACTGCGTAAACGCATATGTATAACAAAATTCCCCAAACAATGTTTCTAATCCCAAAACATTTCCCGAGAATTTCTGAAAGAAAAAGGAATTAGCACAAAGAGAGAAAAATTCTAGATGAGAATTCGGAGTTGAACACAGTTTCCTTTAATGAACGGAAACAAAAGATTAGCAATTCACTCACCCCAGTAATAATCGACTAACGACTCGTGATAACTACACTTCACTGCCTAAACTGGAATGAATTCAAAAATTTGTACTTAGCTTATATATGGGTCTGTGTGATGTCGACACATCCTCTCTCTCTCTCTTGATGTTTTGTTAGCGATGTATCGTTCGAG
>NC_090767.1:27554199-27556699 GCF_036898095.1 Palaemon carinicauda
GGAAGATACTTGGGTTATATGGTAGTCTTTCATTGCTGTTTTAAATGCATGACTCATGAAATTGGTTCCTTGATCACATTGTAGTTCAGTTGGAAATCCTACAACAGTAAATATGGACACTAGTGACTTTAGGATGTTCTTGGCTGAAATGTTTCTTAAAGGTACTGCAAATGGATAACGGGTATTTGGGCATAAGGCCGTAAGCAAGTATTCATGTCCCCTTTTTGTCTTAGGCAAAGGGCCTACACAATCTACTATGATCTTACTGAAAGGTTCTTTAGGCACAAGTATAGGTTTTAATGGTGCAACTGGTACTTTCACATTAGGACTACTTACTTTTTGACATGTTGTACATGTTTTTACGTACTCTTTAATGTCATTCTTCATGTTTGGCCAATAAAAGTCTTGACTGATGCGTTCATATGTTTTAGTGATACCAAGATGAGAGTCAGCAGAGTGAGACAATTCTAGGATCAGATGTCTTATATCCTTAGGAACAACTACCTGGAATAGATCCTTCCAGGTTTCTAGATGACTGTTCTTGCTGGACCTGAATTTTCTCATTAGTACATTATTATTAATATAAAAACAAGAACACTTGTTGGTATCCTTTGGTTTCACTTTGTTGAAACACTGCTGTAGAGTGACATCTTTCCTTTGTTGATAGCTAAAGGAATCAGGCTGGATCTTATATGTACTCATCAACTCGTTGAAATCCATAGGTTCAGAGACTGGCAACGGGTTTGATGATGATTCAGTAGGGGTGTCCTTTTTACTGCTTCGTGTCACTGCTAAGCATTCCTCCTGTACAACATCACCTGGAGATACTGCTATTAAGTTTGTTAAGACAACAGAGTTAGCTATGTCATTACCCAGGATTACATCTACATTCTTGCATGGTAACAGTTCTGGATTTACAGCTACTTCAGAGAAATAAGGACAATGAAGGTTTACATTAATGAGAGGCAACATAGACTTACTGGTTAGGTCATTAACCGCAGCATACCTGTGAGTTTCACCTTTTGATTGTATGGCTTTAGGAGAGACGATCGTTTGAGAGGATCCAGTGTCTCTGAGTATGGTTACAGGTTTACCATTTATTTTGCCTGAGCAAGTGAAGGGTGCAAACGCTTGGGAATTTTGTGATGCACAATGGAAGGTCTTTTTCTTCTCCACCTTAGGTTTTGGTTCCTGTTTGGGCAGATTCATTTGCTTAGGAGAGAATTGAGGGGATTAGGTTTTCTCTTTAAGTATGAAGCTGCACAATGTGGATCAGGACATTCTGAAATATGATGTCCTTCTTGTTTGCAGTATGTACAAGTTTCCTTAGGTCTAGTTTCTCTATATGGGGTTTTACCTACTTTATGAATAAGAGCATAGTCATCTGCTTTTAAAGCGGCTTTCTTAGGGTCAGATTCATTCTGCTCTTTTAGATACACATTAATGCCACCTGGTATTTTCCTTAAGAACTCCTCCATTACTATTAAATCTTTCAACTGCTCAAAAGTTTTGACATTCATAAATTCATAAATTCTAGAAAGGTCTGCTGAACTTGCTTCTGACTATTACGAAATATTTGCCTATATCCTTCCGCAGTAATAGAATAAGCATCAAGGATTGCCTGCTTAATTACGAAATAATCATGTTCTTCTAACATAGTGGCACATACAGATAATGCTTTACCTTTAAATGAGTTCCGGATGATCAAATACCATTTGTCCTGAGGCCAATTGAGATTCTTGGCTGTGTCTTCGAACACAGAAAAGTAGTTATCAGGTTCCCGTTCTTCAAATGTGGGCAGCAATTTCTGCACCTTGCCCACATCAAAGGGTTCGGGAATTAGCTTACCTTCTTCCTTTTCTTTCAGTCTTATAAATGCCAGATCCCGTTCTGTTAATGTGGCCGCTTCTCTCTCAATCTGCAGCCTAACACGGAGAGCTTTATTTTTCTGTTCACTTTCTTTTTCTTATTGCTCCAAAGCAGTTTTCACCTTGATACGTTCTAGGGAAGCAGCGGCAGCAGCCATGCGCTCAGCAGCAGCGGCTTTCCTCTCTTCTAACTCAGCGGCGGCAGTTGCGGCTCGTTCAGCAGCAGCGGCTCTTTCTCGTTCTGTGGCAACTTTCTCTCGTTCTACCAGAGTTGCGGCAGTTGCGGCTCTTTCAGCAGCAGCGGCTTTCCTCTCTTCTACCTCAGCGGCGGCAGTTGCGGCTCGTTCAGCAGCAGCGGCTTTCCTTTCTTCTACCTCAGCGGCGGCAGTTGCAGCAGTTGCCGCTGCAGTTGCGGCTTGCATCTTCATCTTTTCCAACTCCAGCTACAGACTTAGTTTATCTAAGTCACCATTTGGATTGGTAACGGTTAGAGCTCGAACGTCAGCCAATTCTTCTTCTGTAACAATATCTTCATCTACCAGGAAGTTAAAAATATGACTGAGAATTACACATTTTACGGCAGTTGCGGGAACTTGTACATCATAATGGCGAGCTAGATTCTTTAGGTCAGT
>NC_090767.1:27561699-27568670 GCF_036898095.1 Palaemon carinicauda
TTTCAGTTTGTTTGAAGAAATCCCCACGCAGTTACTACACTGGAATTATGACCTGCCTAGTTGGCTGTCATCCTGCACTGAACTTAGATGACGAGAATTGATATGGTGATCCTTTAAAAGAACAATTCCAGACTCACTCATGGACAAGTTGCCGTACGCAGATGCAAATGCTTGGACAAACACATGTGCATTGTTGATCCTTGTGTGTTATCAGATTGTTGAAGACACACCTCAAGAATAGAATGACCATCTGTTGACTCTCAGCCCTCACTCTTATGAAAATCCAGTACAACGTCCAACTTGCTGGTGAGATCATCGAAGCTTACTCTAGGAAATTCTTCAACAGCATTCTACTGTCAGAGTAACAATTGGAATTGAATTCACATAGAAGAAAAGACAGAGAGATATCCAATTTTTCGGAAACTTTTCAGTAATTTACTTGATGATACATATCAGTCTTGTCTCCTAATTCTTGCGAAAAATGCTGTTTCACAGTAACTTAAATCTTTTTATGACAAAGTTTGAAATATTTTCCTATAATATCCCTGAGAAATTTAACACACTAAATCTGCGAAAACAATATGATATTGTTTTATATCGGTGAAGTCATATATGATCCTTAATATTATCCGAGTATAGGATTCAATATCAGGATAAATTAATGAGAAATACAAGAAAATGTAAATTGTTAATTGTTAAAGAAAACCTGTTTTAATCTCTGTTTCATGGTCTCCTTTGGCCAATTACTTTATCTCGATATGCTTTAATTTACACAATGAATATCAATTAAGGTGTCTGTTGTTATATATGCATTGAATAGCACTTTAGAAAAATCCTTACTACCATGTTCCTCAAATTTGGGAAAATACCAAACTAAAATTGATTTTGACTGGTGGTATTTTCATAATTTTAGATTTCTGTCCAGGAGTAGGACCTGTAATGTTTTGTTATTAAAGGACATACAAATCCAGAGTGGCTGTGCTCTTCAGGGGTTTCTCAGAAATTATCTTGCTCGTATTTATCATACTTTCATAGATCTGACGCCACCACCCACCTTTTAAAAAATTCTGCATCCGCCCTGGAAGTGAAGAATATTCTTTTGTTATCATTATGAGAATCCTCATCTACTAATTTACTTATTTCATCTGAGGAGATATATTTGCTATTTAGGCAGCCTATTATGAAAAGGCAAAATAAATTACGCTTTATGAACTAACGCCCGTAGCGCAATGGAAGGAAACCAGACAGTACCAGTTGTCTAACGTCGAAAGACCTTCAGAAAAAAAGTTGCCAAACAGCAGCTTAAATTTGTTACGAATGTTGCCAAATGCTTTTCCTATAAGTGCCATAGGAGTAAACATATTATGGGACTGATGACTTGAAACACATGTTTAGTCATGAATGTACTATCCCATTGAAGGTGGTACTTAGTAGATCGTGTTGAACATATTATTAAGTGGGTGACTATTAACAGGTAAAACACGTTTCTCAGTGCGAGGAAGATTGAGAGGTGCAAAAAAAAAATTATTAGTTACAATATACAAGTGTGTTTGAAACCTGTATAGTAAAGCGGTATTCCTGAACATATCAATATTATTATAAAGATTAGTATTTAGGTAGGTGTGTATCCAATGGATCATGATGACAGCCAGACTATGGCTATTAATAGAAATATCTGCAAAGAATCATAAGGACTGTCAGATTCTTTCCATCAGGAGGCAACTGGAGAGGGTTTTAGTCTTTCATCATTCTGGGTGGAATATAACGCCAATGGTCACATCTTCTCTCGAAAAGTCTTGAATTCTCACAACTCCCCACTAAAAATGGTGGTACGAGACGACATTTTCTCTGGACGTAGTGTCACCATTGGAGGGACTTTATCATACGCTTTGTTTACCTTAGTCGCACATGGTTTTTTTGTGGCGATCTGCATTGTGTCTTTTGTGTCGCACTTTTTGTCCCCTTTTGGGTTTGTGTTACCCTCCAATTTTGCCTTACATATAACCCTTACCATGCCCAAACAGACCCTGGATAAGAACAAACGCATTAAAATAGTGATATTGTTCAAAGCAAACCATAAATTGTCGGAAATATCGAGTCTCACTGGTTTGAAGCTACGAAAAGTGCAGCGCTTGATCAAACGCTATCGTGAATCTGGGGAGGCTTGGGTTCCTGTCCCTTTGCCAAAGCCTGGTAGACCACGTAAGATAACTTTAAGGACCAGAAAAAATATTGATGGACAATTAAGGAAGGATCTTCGCTTAACAGCAGGACCTTTACAGGAGAAGAACCCATATCTCCTTGGTGATGTGACAATCAGGTCGATCCAGCAGTTACTAAACGACGACTGAAATATAAAATTTATCATGGCCACACTACTCCTTGGGTTAGTTGTTGGCAAGTTGATAATCGTGTAAAATTTGCCAAGAAATATTTAACATGGACCAATGAGCAGTGGAAACCAGTTTTTTAGAGTGACAAATCAACATTCACTGTGACTGGCACCCCAGCTGCCAAGGTTTACCACAAGCCAGGTGATGACACCTTGAAACCTTGCTTCACAAAAAAGATCCTGAAGCCCCTTGCCTAACTTTTGGCTTGGGCAGTGTTTACTTTTTATGGTGTTGGGAAGCTAATTGTACTTCCTGCTAATGGAAATGTGAACCAGTACAACTATCTGGTGTTATTGGCAGACAATCTTCCTGACTTTCGAGCAGACCAGGGCAGAAGTTTTATACAGGATGGGGCTCCCGCTCACACGGCCAAACTTGTAACAGACTGGCTAAGGGACTTTGAGGTGAACTATTTCAAAGGCTGGCAAGGTAATAGTCCTAATATGAACCCCATAGAAAATCTTCGAGGGTTAATAAAATAGAGTTACGTGACATGGACACCTCCTCAGTTCCACGTTTGGAATCTGCTATTCGCCAGCTTTGGGCCTCCATTCTTGAAACAACCCTCCAAAACCTTGCCCTTTTAGTCCCAGGATGTCTTAAGAAGGTAAAAAGAGAGGAAGGGATACTCAATTTAACCGTTTTATATATGTAAGTACCTTAATTTTATATTTTTACTTATAAAATACCCTTAACCTTCAGTTTATAGGTTTCATTAAGGGAGGCGCCAACACATTCCGCTTATACCGTAGTTGACACAGAGGTAAACCAAAAAAGATCTCAAGTGGGTGTGAGGAATTGAAGCTTGGAAGGGGTTTCGGGACCATCGTGATCATATCTCAGTTCATTACAAGCGAGTTCTCTGATCATGGTGAATATTGAGAGGACACCTCTGTGTTCAGAAAATGGTCCCCTTAGTTTTCTGCCTTTCACATAAATATGTTGCAAATAATAGTGTTCTTCCTGATGATGAAGAAATTCATTCTAAGAAGGGACACCGATAGAAATTTCTGCAAAGATAAAAAAGATTGGCTCCCTATAACCTCTAGGGAGAAATTTTGCGCTAGAACTTTCATGGTTCATTAGACCAGGTAAATTACCAAGAATGGTAATTTCAAAGGACTACCCAGATTTTTTTTATACTTCATTGGAAGACTCCCAAGCACTGGGAAGTTAATTACAATACAGTACTATGAACCGTATGATGAAGTGCCAAGAACATTCAACAAATATTGGAACCTCTGGGAATTCCAGAAGGATTGACCGGGTATTTTCTGTGATTTTACCTAAGAAGGAAAAGTACCAGGAATATTTTCTTGACCTTACTATGCATGCATTAGGATTGGACACTTTTAGTAGTATAATTTATACTTTCTCATAGGAAACATTAATTTACAACTCTTCACCATGATTCTAGCTTTTAACTCCATCAGAAGCCACAAGAGGCACCGGGAAAGCTAGATATGTTGAAATACCAGGACTATGGAACCTATGCAGGAAGCATCTTATATATATATATATATATATATATATATATATATATATATATATATATATATATATATATATATATATATATATATATATATATATATGCTACTAAACAGGATCTGCGTGACCTAGCAGCAAAATGTAACAATGTGGTTGATCCTGCTTACTGAGTAATATTTCAGATTATTTAATCAACCAAGAGATTATTGCAGATGATGAAGAAGTACAAGAACTCAGAATTGCAGCAGGAGTACTTCCGCCTGTTCCAGTAGATACAGAAGTAGAGAAAATAAGGCTGCAATTGCAGTTAGAAAAGGTAAAGAAGGAAACGACCGAACGGGAACTTTATCTAGAAGAGAAGAGAACAGAAGCGAGAGAGAAGGACCGAGAAGCAGATATAAGACACCAGATAAAACTCTAGGAGCTTTCTTTAAGTAACAGAAAGGAAGCCAAACTCCCTGTTACATTTGAAGTTTTTAAAGCAAGTAAGCTTGTACCTGATTTCGACGAGAAAGATCCTAAGGTTTTCTTCCAGAACTTTGAACAAATTGCAGAAACCTTAAAATGGCCTGTAGAATTCTGGTCTTTGCTCATCAGGAACAAAGTGGAGGGTAAAGCTGCATTTGTTGCTTCACAACTGGTAAGTGAAAATGACTATAGAGTGTTAAAGAAAACTATCTTGGATGCGTACTCCATTACCATAGAAGGGTACAGACAAAATTTTAGAAATTCTGTTAAAACTTTCAACCAAACTTTTGTAGAATTTTGTAGTGTCAAGAATAGGCAGTTGAATAAGTAGTTAGAAAGAGCAGGTGTTGATAGCTTCGAATCATTTAAGAATTTGATTCTTCTAGAAGAATTTTTGAGGAAAGTGCCTACTCATATCGCAACCTTCATTCATTTTAAAGGTGAATCACTGGTAAAGAAGGCAGCTAGTCTCGCCGATGATTACCACTTAATCCATAAATCACAAAAGGGCCAAACTAACAAATCATCTCCTTCCTTTTCCAAATCTCCCCAGGTATCCTGTACTTACTGCAAGAAAGAGGGCCACACTATTGAAAATTGTCCACTTCCCCAGTGCAAAACTTCAAAAGCAAAAGAAGGTAAAAATGCCCAGTCAAGGAGCACATGCCATGTGACTACTCCGATGGAAGGGTTGCAGCCGTTTGAAGGATTTATTTGTGATGTTACTGTAAATGGTACTTCACTGAAGTGCCTCAGAGACTCTGGTTCCTCTCAGTCTATATTGGCAGACTTAGGTTCGAAGAATTTAACTTTTACTAAGGAATTTATAACCATTTCCAATTTAACCTCTTCCAGGACTCTGTCTCTTGCTGAAGTGGATATTGTTAGTCCTTACTTTACAGGAAAGACTAAAGTAGCTGTGTTAAAGCAAGCCTTGCCGTGTTCTCCAGTAAAGCTGATCTTGGGTAATGATCTAGCAGGGTCAGAGGTGAAAACTAATTTTATTATTTCAGATCCTGAATTCGTAATCCAAGAAGAAAGTAAGTCCATAGAATCTCCACCAGCTGTAACTCAGGTTGTGACTAGGAATACTTCCAGGGCAGGACCTTTGAAAAGTGAGAGTAAAACTACTGGAAGAACTATGGAGGCCATAGACTTGGTGAACGTAGGTAAAAAAGAGTTTACTGAGCTACAGAAAGAGGACCCCAGCCTTAGTGAACTTTCGAAAAAGGTGAGAATTCCAGATGAAAATCAAAAATTGCCATATTTCTATGTGAATAAAGGTATTCTCTGCAGGCATTTCAGGTCGCCACAGATTAATAATAACCATACTTGGGGGGATTGGCACCAAATAGTCATTCCTCAACCTCTAAGACTTTCCTTGTTAGACCTCGCTCATTCTGCAGAATCTCACTTAGGGGTCAACAAGACATACAAAAGAGTAAGTGAAGACTATTATTGGCCAGGCCTTGGTGAAGATATTAAGAGCTATGTTGCTTCATGTCACCATTGTCAGGTTACAGGTCAACCTAACCAGAGAATCCCGCCAGCACCACTCCAGAACGTACTAGTACCCAAAACTCCTTTTTACAAACTCCTCATAGATTGCGTTGGTCCCTTACCAAAGACTAAGAGAGGGAATGAATACATACTGACCGCTATGTGTCCCACTCCAAGGTACCCTTTGGCATTTGCAATCAAAAACAAGCAAAGACTATATTACTGAACCTTAGGAAGGTTTTCACTGTTTTAGGATTTCCTTAATAGTTGCAATGTGACCAGGGAAATAATTTTACAAGCCATGTCTTCAAACAAGCTATGCATACATTGAATATTCATAATGTTAACTCCACTATATATCATCCACAGACAAATGGTGCCCTGGAAAGGGTCCATCAAACCTTGAAGAACCTTTTGCGTAAGTACAGCAGTGAAACTTCAAATCATTGGGATGAGGACCTCGATCTCCTAATGTATGTTTTTCGATGCACTCCACATGATTCCACAGGGAAATCTCCCTTTGAGGCATTGTTTGGTCGTCGACCACGAACTGTATTGGGTATGGTGAAAGAAAATATTTTGCATCAGAAATGATTTGGTATGTTCTAACCTCCTTTCCTCGCAACAAGTAATGCAGCCACAGGGGAACAAGAAAGCCAGGTTAAGGGAGTTCCAGAAAGGTGACCAGGTACTTTTATACCATCCAATTCCAGGAGCTCCATTGAGAGAAGTTTGCCGGCCCATATAGAGTACTAGATCGTCTTTCTAAGGTAAACTATGTAATTAGTACCCCAGATAGGAGGAAGGACACACAATTAGTTCATGTGAACTTGTTGAAGCGGTACCAAAGTAGAGTAAATAGTGGACCACCTCGAGTAACATCGGTGACTACCTCAACTCTTAGGTCTAAAGACGACTATCCTGTTGCTACTACTAATAAAGACCCTGATGAAGAACCAGAACTGATATCTTTTAGTGATTTAACTAACTCTGAGATAATGGGTAAGCTTGACTCCTCCTTATCACACTTGCCTACAAATGAAAGCAAAGAACTTAACTCCATACTCACCAGTTTTTAGGACTTGTGCACTGATGATCCAGGAACCTGTAACCTGATTC
>NC_090767.1:27574170-27579170 GCF_036898095.1 Palaemon carinicauda
CTGGGTCAGAACTGGATCTGGTAGTGGTACAAACTTCAGCTACAGTTCCAATGCCAGGAGGAACCACACGCTGTTCGGCCACTTGTGGGCCACTATTGCCGCTACCCTTTGAAGGATCTCAGTTTGTTGAGGACCTTCAACAGAAGGTTGTGAGGAGGGAACAGATAAATCTTGGACCATCTGTTCCAGTCGAGGGACATCGCGTCCACTGCTTCCGCTAAGGGGTCCTCGTACGGGGCACGTACAGGGGCAACTTCTTGTTGTCTTTCGTCGCAAAGAGGTCTATCTGCAGTTCTGGGACTGATTCAGAATGAAGAAGAATGATCCTGCGTCTAAGGACCATTCCGACTCTATCGGTGTGAACCTGGATAGAGCGTCCGCTGTCACATTGCGGACTCCTTGAAGGTGAACTGCCGACAGGTACCACTTCTTCTTTTCCGCCAATCGGAAGACGGCCAACATCACCTGGTTGAGAGGTGGTGGCCTCGATCCTTGTCGATTCAAGTATCTTACAACTACCTCGCTGTCTATTACCACTTTATGTGGAACGAATGACGCGGGGAGACTTTCTTTAAGGTAAGGAGCACTGCCCTAGCTTCTAGAAAGTTTTATGAGAAAGGTCTTGAATAGCCTGGACCAAGTCTCCTGGACTTTTTTCCGATGAGAGTGACCTCCCCATCCCTCCTTTGAGGCGTCTGAGTGAATCGTCACCGACGGGGGAGGTGGCTGAAGAAGAACATGACTTCTTTAGATGTCTGGCTTGGGACCAAGGCCTGAGAAGAGTACTTAGCCGAAGCGGCTGGTCTTCTCAGATCTCTTCACGCGTTTGATGCATAACTTCTCCAAACTCCGATTGCATCCTTTAGCTGTGCTCTTAGCACTGGGTCTGTCACCGAAGCAAACTGGAGAGAGCGCAGTACTCTCTCCTGCTCGTGTCTTGATATCCTTTCGGAATCTTGAAGTCTCTTGACAGAACCCGCTATCTCCTTCCTTTTCTTCGCCGGGGTGGAGAAACGGTGTGACAAAAGGTCCCAGTGGATCTTAGCCACTGGAACTTTTGAGATGGAGAAAGTCGAGACTTTTTCTGTTGATCTTGAAACCTAGGTACTCTAGGAACTGGATCACTTGACTGGAAGCTTGCAAGCATTCTGTCTCGGATGCTGCCCACACCAACCAGTCGTCCAGGTAGGCTACTACCTGAATTCCCTTTAGGCGAAATTGTTTGAGAGCTACGCTCGCAAGCTTCGTAAAAATCCTTGGGGCTATGTTTAGCCCGAATGGCATGGCTCCGAAGGCGTATAGTCTTCGTTGTAGCCTGAACCCTAGGTAGGGGGAGAGTCGATGGCTAATTGGAGTGTGCCAGTAGGCGTCTGACAAGTCTATAGAGACGGAATATGCCCTCTTGGGCAGTAAGGTTCTTATGTGTTGCAGTGTTAGCATTTTGAATTTGCAATTCACTATGAATTTGTTAAGTGGCGACAAGTCCAGAATGACTCTGAGCTTTTCCGAGTCTTTCTTGGGAACACAAAACAGCCTCCCTTAGAAATTGATGGGCTTCACCCTTTTTCTCCAACCGTTCTTGAACGTACTCCTCCATAACGGGGGTGGAGTGTTGGAAAAACCGAAGGTACGGGGGTGGAGTGCTGTACCAGCTCCCGCCCAGTCCATTCTTGAGTAGGCTGTGGGCCCAGGGATCGAAGGTCCACCGATCCCGAAATTTCAGAAGTCTCCCTCCTACCGGTATCACCTCACTTGGACTGCCGTCCTGAGGTCTTGCCTTCCTGACCACGACCACCCCTGAATCCCCTTCCCCTTGAGGGGCGTCTAGACGAGCCTCTGGCTGCTCCTCTAGGCTTTGCTCGAAAGGAAGTAGACTGCCCTTCGAACGCTAGGGTGAATGCCGTGGACTGTGTCGACACGGCCTGGGGTACCCCTGAAAGGTGGTCGGGGTTTGTGCCACGATCTGGGGCACTGGGGGCAATGGCAATTGCAGTTGCTGTTGCTGTCTAAGAGGCTTGGCTGGCCGAGACGGTAGCCTAGTCCTCATAGTCTTCCTCTTTGGTTGAGGACCCTCATCCGGGGAAGACTTTCTTTTGATAGCCAGGCCCCACTTCTGGAGAAGGTTTCTATTCTCCAAGGCGGCTTTATCAAAAACTTCTTTGACCAAGTCGGTAGGGAAAAAGGTCTTTTCCCCAAATGTTGGAGGAGATTAGTTTCTTTAGCTCGTGCCTCACCGTAGCCGAGGTAAACACGAACTCCCTACAAGCTCTCCTTGCCTTGACGAAGCCATAAAGGTCCTTCGTCACTGTGGCCAGATGAGGCTTGGCCACTACCATGAACATTTCATGGACCTTGGGGTCACTTGCCATTGTCTCGAGAGTAGTCTGAAGAGACATTGAGGCAGTCAGTCTTTCTTTTGTATCGAACTCACTTCGCAAAAGAAAGTCAGACAGCTTAGGGAGGTCCTTGCCGAACTGACGTCCGGCAAAATCAGCCTCCAACTTTCCCACTGAGAACGTAAGATGGACGTCCTTCCAGTCTTTGTGGTCCATAGGCAGGGCCAGCGACAAGGGTTTACACTCCTCTAGGGAGGGGCAAGACTTGCCGGCCTCGATTGCTTTTAGTACAGCCAGAAACCCTTTCTGTAAAAGGGGGAAGGCTCTAGTAGGCGAGGACACAAAGGAAGGGAGCTTCCTATTCAATGCAGCTACCTTTGAGTTAGAGAAGCCCCTCTCTTTCATCGAGGATGAAAGTAGAGCTTGAGCCTTAGCATGGTCCATCACTATGAATTCCTTCGGCTCTGCCTCCTCCTTTGAAGCTGGTTCCTTCCTCAGCCAGACATAACAGTCCGGATATGATGCCTTGCTGGGCCAGAATTCCACCCTCCAGGGGAACTGAGCCCAGCTTATCCGAGATGACGATCTTTCCAGTCGTCATCGGCATGTGCTCAGCATACCTCCATGGGTTAGCATCTGAGCACAAGGGAAGGTCTTTCACATTGAGCTTTTTCTGGGCCCATGTGATTCTGCAAGGCACTGCATTCGCAGTTCCATTGCAGCCGCCTTCTCCTGATTCTCCTTCTGCATTTGTTGGATCATTCCAACAATAGAAGAGAGGGCCTGTCCCAGCTCTACTGGGAGACCGGCCGATGTAGAGGGGCTTGAACTTCATCCTGGGCTTCTGCAAGGAAGTCTTCCTCCTGACACCCGTCCACATCAGATATCCTGTCATTTAGCTGGATGTCTTGCATCGCGACCGCGACTTCAGCATCCACCTGGATCTGAACTTAGGGGATCTCCTCTTGAGGCTGGGGAATCACTGCATCAGCTGATGCCTTAGGGAAAAGATACGCCCTCATCTTCTCACTTGGAAGATAAGGGCCAGAAGTGTTCTTTTGGAAGCCCCTTACCCAGGTACGAAGCTTCTTCCTAGCTATTTAAATGTCTCATTAATCAGGTTAGTGCACACAGTACATACCTGAGGGTCCCAATACCGGAGATCATCCTTGGAGACAGCGTATGCTGCATGTCTCCTACAAAACTCATGTCCGCAGAGGTTCTTGCTGCTGACATTGCAGAAAGCACTTCCCCACTTCGGAGTGTCCTTCTGTAAAGAGAAGAAATTTCCATGAGTATCAAGTGAACTATGTATCACTGGATATGCATAGTATAGCATAACAATTCAGAAAGGAAAGACACACACTTGTGTTTCCCTCACAACCCATTGTTGCAGCCTTCCAGATAATAAAATCAAAATGGTTTATCTCTACTAGAGTAACCAATGCAAGATTTCCAGAGGAAACAGGTGGAGCTCACACCTAGGCAATGATTTTAAAATCCTGGATAATAGACAGGGAAGAACTCTGCTTCCTGTCTGAGGGCAACAGCAAAGGGCTGTGCAAGAAAACACAATAGTGTTAGAAGATACAGTGCTGTACCTAAACCTTTACTATAGTTTTCTTCTTACTGTATATGCTATACAGATGAATACTAGTACAGTATAGGAGGATGTGTGCCGGCCTGCCTTTGCCGGCCGGCACACACCACAACTAGCTTTAAAGTATACTACTTAACAGCTATAGGGCGGCAGCACTCTGGTTCAAATGCCTGTGCCGGCGGCAGCAGCTGCCGGCCAGCAACAGCCAGTGTTGGCCGGCAATGACTGCCGGCCAGCAACTACACAAGGTAGTACCCAGCTGCCGGCCACACTCTTGGTGACCGGCAGACAAGGACTGACATAAGCCGGCCGGCAAAGGTACAAGACCGATGCCAGCCGGCAGCAAAAGAACCAGAAGACTACACCTGCCCGGCTGCCGGCCTCATAGGCTGGCAGCCGGGACAGGTACAGCACTAGAAGAAAATAGAATGGATGCCGGGAAAGAGTGTACACAACCCCCCAAGCCCGGCAACCGAAAGAGTGCATATAAGGAAGGGGAGAAACTTAATTCAGGCTTCCTTGACCAATGCCGTCCGGCTCTGCCGGCAGGCATGGATGAGGGACCAAGAGAGGTCCGGGCAGCACTCGAAAACATAAGACCCTTGCCGGCCAGCATCTCTGCCGGCCGGCAATGGGCTTAGTCAATTCCACATCCCAACCTATACTAGGTCCAGAAGTAGAATGACGTATAGTACAGTAATACCCCTGCCGGCCAGCTCTGCCGGCCGGCAAGGTACAGTACAATAATGGCTAGGCCATTACGGAGATAGAGGGGGAAGGGACAAGAGGGTCCTGCCAACCTTGCTTTAGTGACAGATCACCCGCAGCCAAGAACTTTGTCTTAGCCTAAGGGAGATCTAAGGGAAAGGGCCAGCAATACTTGCCAGCTTCCAGAGCACCAAAGCAAGGAAGGCGTTGCTACTCCCAAGGGAAGATTTTATCCTCCCCCGAGAACAGCAACAGGACTTAGTCTGGTCGATCACAAAAGAAGGAATCATAACTTACAGAAACCTTCGGTAGTGACCTAAGGGAGCTAAGCTCCCTTTGTAAGTGTTAGGTCAGCG
>NC_090767.1:27586670-27616153 GCF_036898095.1 Palaemon carinicauda
ATCAGCCTATTCCATGTGGGTGACGGAGACGAGATGAAGGTGTCAGATGATGCCAAGATTGAGGCACTGGAACTCCTAGTAAGGTCGGGAGTGAACGACAAAGACTCTGTGCTAAGAGTCTTGAAGAATATCAAATGTGATCATTCTTCTGCAAGA
Source organism: Palaemon carinicauda (assembly GCF_036898095.1). Lineage (NCBI taxonomy): Eukaryota > Metazoa > Arthropoda > Malacostraca > Decapoda > Palaemonidae > Palaemon > Palaemon carinicauda. The sequence goes on from NC_090767.1 coordinate 27,586,827, forward strand.
TGGATAGCACAGAGGTTCGAGTTGTTTGATGAGGACACCAGAATTGAAGATCATACAATTGATGCCTACATTGCCCTCCTTAGAGCCACAGATCCCCCTCTCCCAAACAGAGAGAGAATTGAAATCAGAATAGAACTTATTGACACTGATGGGTTAGTTGAACTGCAAAGGCAACTCTACCGGCATCATATCAACCCATCAGACATACGTCTATTTAAACATATCGACAGAGATTCAGAGCCGACCGTAGAAGAGAGAGAGTCAATCAAGAATCTACTCACAAATGAGTAAGTTATTATTACTTCACAGTTATTTTTAATATTGCAAGATACATATAATAATAAAATATCTTTATAACAATACACTGGTATATGATCATATATACAAACATATGCACATGCACACATATATAGGCCTACTAATAAAGAGAGAGAGAGAGAGAGAGAGAGAGAGAGAGAGAGAGAGAGAGAGAGAGAGCGAGAGAGAGAGAACTCATAACTTTAGTATAACAATCATCTTGAGTCTTGTAAACAATATATTTTATATTGTCAGTAACATCATTATCATCATTGTCACAATTAGACTCATAATAAGTCGGCTAAACATCAAAAAGTCCCGATTTTTATTTCTAATATTTCGTTTATATTAATTTCCATATTCTACGAAATTAATCTTTTTAACTTTTTGTTTTCGTCGTCATCATCATCATTATCAACATCATCATCATCATCAACATCATCATCATCATCAAATTGATAATAAAATTCCCAATCAAATCCAATAACAATTTCTTTCTTTTCTTTTCTTCTCTTTGGAACAGTTGTAAGGAATACAGAGGCATCTGGGACCCAACGTTCCAAATCCCTCCAAATATTAGGGACCTTCAAGTGAGGCTTCTGGACCAACCCAGTCTCGACGTCTTCTGTCGATCTTTGGAAAAGACAAAAGAGATTGGTATTTTAGGTAAGAATTTTCTCTGTTTTTTTTCCTCTGAGTGACATTATAATACCTCGCCTCCTTTCCCTCATCCTGTCATTCATTGTTAATATCGTTGTTATCATTATCAATATCATTGTTAACATCATTATCATTATCATTATTACTGTATAGATGTAGAACATTATATTCAGAGGTCTAAATCAGGTGGTTTTTTTCACAAAAAGGAAAATTTTGTTTTAATCTGATTTTAATTTCATATAAAAGCTTTCAATGTTAAGTTTTAATTTCTTTCCTTCCATATATTAAAAGGAAATGTCTCATTTTAATGGCGTTGATTTAGTTAATAGTGATGGAAAGGAATAATAGTGATCGTGATTGTAATGAATAGGAAACAAATATCGGCACCAGTCATAGTCAAACGCTGCTCCTCCTGACTCCGCCTCCTTCCTTCGCTGATTGGTTCTCTACAAGGATGTGGGCGGAGTTATCCGAACGGGAGAACCAATCAGCAAAAGGAATGTGAAAACGTTTCTTTTGGTCAATGAGATTTTGACAATAGAATGAAACTGAGTTTTTATTGGCTTAGGTGATTTAGACAGTGCATAATGTGAGGGTTTCATGAGGAGACTAATGACATACCTTATGTGACCCGCTACAATGCTCACGTGCACACACACACACACACACACACACACACACACACTAACTCCTGCACGCACACGCAAACGCACACACGCAAACGCACACACATTAACGCAACCTCAAAGAGACTATGGCAGACATATTGCTCTACTGTGTTTAGTTCTTTTGCCTCTAAATTCGTTGTTATTATTATTCCCATTTGATCTTTTCCTTTAGAATCTTAAGAAAGAAATATGTTCAGTTTTGATTATCATTTTTCTCAACGTTCTTCTTCTTCTTCTTCTTCTTCTTTCTCTTTCAGATATTCGCTTCAGCGTCAGTCGCCCCATCCCTTTCTTGGAGGATGATCCAGGTGTCTTTGTCTTTGTCGAGGACGTCAAGGAAGAAGACATCGAGAAGGTTGGGGACATCCTTCGGACATTGCAACCACAGGATGCAAGGAGGTGAGGAGACATCATCCCTTAAGAGAGTGTGTGTGTGTGTGTTTGTATGTGTGTGAAAGGGTACTCTCAATAGGCCTACATACATCCACATCTATTTTTGGAAAGAACATAAGTCTATTTTCTTTGAGCATTAAGTAAACTGATCATAAATATATAAATTAACATCAATAATGAAAAATGTAATAAAAAGTATTATCAATTTAAGTATTTACTTTTATTCAAAATTTACATGATATTTTGGGTCATGAAATATAAGTATATATAAACAATTGCAATGCTGTGTTGGTCCACTTGCGTGTGTGTGTGTGTGTGTACGTATACGTGTTTGTGCGTGTGTGTGTATATGTCTGAATGCAAATATCCATCTTAACAAAACAAGATAACAATAAAAGCATAAAATAATGAATAAATGTGGGTGACATCATTTCCTTTCTTCTTCTTTTCATTTCCTTCCATTTCATCCCATTTTCTTCCTTTCTTTCTTCTTCCCAACAGATCGTTCTGGTCAATCTGGTTTCCTCTGTGTTCCCTGGGGAGGACGAGGAGCCCTGAGGTCATCCTCAGACTCCTCGCCTCCTTGAAGGGAGTCAGGGTGAGAAGCTACCTCCGGTTCCCAAAAGAAGAACGACCAAATGACGAAGCCTTCGTCAGAGAGATGGATCTTAAGGCAAAGGAATCCACCGGATGTAGAATTGGTGTTTATTGGTGAGTTTGCTTCTTCTTTTTATACTTCTTCTTCATATGTGTTGTGCGATCTCTCTCTCTCTCTCTCTCTCTCTCTCTCTCTCTCTCTCTCTCTCTCTCTCTCTTCCACTGACGTTCCAAACCTTTCGGCAGCAGGTGATGAGTTAGGATAAATAAACTGTAGTCACTATAGGCCTAGTTTCAAAATTCATATTTCTTTTTCAATACTAGTTATTATTTTTAAGAAGACATATATATATATAAATATATATATATATAATATATATATATATATATATATATAGTATATATATATATATATATATATATACATATATATATATATATATATATATATATATATATATATATATATATATATATATATATATAAATATATATACAGAGAGAGAGAGAAGAGAGAGAGAGAGAGAGAGAGAGAGAGAGAGAGAGAGAGAGAGAGAGAGAGAGAGAGATATATATATATAGCTATATATATATATATATATATATATAGCAATTTCCATCTCATTATTATCTCCTGTTATCTTTTATAATTCAGATCGTTATCATTTGATCAGAATCATCAATCATGTGTGTTTGCATCTCATTATTTCATATTCCCTATATTTATCTCCTCATATCCATCTTCTGTCTTTCCTTTATTATCATTATCACTTCATTAAATATTGAATAGAATAATCTTCCCCTATGTTTTTTTCTTTTTAGATTTTTTTCGTTTATTCACTGAGTTTATCCAAAGATTATTTCTTAATGGTGTGGTCTTCTTCCTTCTTCCTTCTTTATTATTATTATTATTATTATTATTATTATTATTATTATTATTATTATTATTATTATTATTATTATTATTCGACAGGTTATTATGAAGAAAAATAGAAGAAATGTAGGACAAAAAGGAACAAAAAGAAGTTCTTCAAGCAATTGTCACAGCTTCCAAAATCTAATTCATATTGGTTGCAATAGATATCCTTGATTCATGTTTGACTATCTTTTTTTCCTAGTGGTTAGTAGATATATATAGATCACTTCCAGATTATAAAGGTCATTGTAATTTATATATATATATATATATATATATATATATATATATATATATATATATATATATATATATATATATGTGTGTGTGTGTGTGTGTGTGTGTGTCTTTTCATAAAAACCTAATATTTTTGACACTTTTATTATGTTTATTGTTATATTCATTCTCCTGTTTGTTCTATTCACTTATATCTATTCTCAGAACATTGTTTTTGTGTAATCATTTCAAGGCAACTTTTTTTTTTTGAGTGAAATCCTGCTGTTATCATCATTATTATTAAGCAATAATGCTACTATGATTTTATTACCCAGACCTTAGAACTCTGGGATCAACCTGCTAATTGATGTTTGTTTTGTATCACCGATAATATTGCATATCTTATCTTTCTTACTGATGTCATAAATGTAAGATCACTGTACCTCTATTGTAATTCTGTACATGGCTTTTGCTGATATAATGATTATCATTATTATTATTATTATTATTATTGTTATTATTATTATTATTATTAGTAGTATCATTACTATTATTATATATATATATATATATATATATATATATATATATATATATATATATATATATATATATATATATATATATGCATGTGTGTGTGTATGTGGGTGTGTGTGTGTGGGTGTGTTTGTGTTTGTTTAATCATGTCTCGGACATCTACTTGACAATAACAAATGTTAGGGAAATTTTATCTTCATTTCATAAAAACATATTTCCAGGAAACTTTTATTATTATGTTTATTGTTATATTCATTCTCCTGTTTGTTCTATTCACTTATATCTATTCTCAGAACTTTGCTTTTGTTTAATCATTTCAATGCAACTTTTTTTTTCTTTTTGAATTGACAAAGTAGTGTATGAATTATATCTTGGCATATTCTTAGTAAAATCCTGCAAGACTTGAATGTACTAAGATTTACCTTAAAAATTGTCTAACATCTATTCATGACAATCAAGTCTTGTTGATGATAGTAGAGGCGATGGTAAGTAATAAGTAACAGTGGAAATCATCAAAAATAAATCTCTGAATGAAACAAATGTGGTTTTCATCACCTTTAACATTATATTTTTCAATATTAGCCTACATTGATAATGTCTTCTGAAATGTCACTAAAAGAGTTCAAGTCTGTGAAGCATAAGCTCTTTAGTAAGAAGTCTCTCTCTCTCTCTCTCTCTCTCTCTCTCTCTCTCTCTCTCTCTCTCTCTCTCTCTCTCTCTCTCTATAGAGGGGAATGAAGACAACAATCCTACCTAAGTCCTTCAAAGGACTTATATCATGCAACAAAAAAGAAAAGAGAAAAAGTGATCTTATAACTTTTCAGACAGGTGAGTTCTTTGTGAAATCTCTTGTTCTGTATTTGATTAGTTTGAACATTAAAGTAAACTTATCAAAAAGTATAATTTTTTCTTTGGACGTACATGTTAAAATGGACCAGTTTTGCTGCCAAACAATCATATTATTATAGTTAATCAATTTACTTTTATAATAAAGGATCAAAGTAAAGGATTATCACACTAAGCTTTTTATTGCAGAGATTTTATCTTTTGCAAAACGCTTGAACTTTGTAATGGCCTCATATGTTGATGCTGTTTCCTATTGCAGATCAGATGAACTGATAGAACAGAAGACTGACTGACTGACTGATGCAGAGAGATACAGTTCCTCATTTGTTGGACTCAAGAGAAGCTGATATGTTAGGCCAGCGTCCGTCAGACCCATGAAGTCAAATTCTTATCAGAAAGTGAAGAAACACAGAACTGAAGCTGACATTGGAGAAGAGAATAATAATATGAGGTAGGATTATCAGGGTAAGAATTTTGAGTTACTGTTCTTAATAAATTGTATGAAATGGGTATGATAAGGAGTTACTTATTTTAATCAATGGAATGAAAATTTAAGATTTGTAGTTACTGCTCCTAATTAAAGGAATAGAAAGGGTAATATTTAAGTTACTATTTCTAATAAATTGAATGAAAAGTAACGTTAATATTAATTTTCATTCTTCATGTTGAATATAAATTTTTAAATAATTTATACATTTAGACTTATTTTCGAATACTTTCATTCTTTCACACAATGAAATATAAATTTTGACTTTATAAAAGGTAATGATTTCTTCTATATCAACATGAAACAAACAAAAGTAGATTAAGTCAGGTGTGTCTCTCTTATTTTCAAGCAGACAGAAAAACCGAAGGAATAGGAGGGAGGAACACAGGAGTAATTATCAGTAAGTGTAGCTTGAAGTTTTCTTTTTCTCTGCTGTCTTTAAGTTGATTAGTTTTCTCAAATAGAAGAGAAAATTTTTTTCTGGTGTTTCAGGCAATCTACTATTATTTTTAGATAATAATTATAAAAGGTACCTACTTATAATGGTTTTAAGGCATTGCATTCGTATCACTAATTTAGTATTGACGATTTTGTAAGAGACATTTGACAATTTTGTTTTCCAAAGTAATTAATTTTGTATGTTTATTGTAGGTTTACAGGGAAATGATTAAGTGACGAGCTTCTCTTCGGGAATTACTCCCTCTTCAATAGTGGTGCTTGCATCAGCATTATAGAGAAATGTCATTATTCGGACATCTCCCTACACTCAGCGAGTCCGTCCTTGCAAATAAAATGAATGCAAAAACTCTGTTGAGACAGCATCTGGGACATTTAAATCTCTTCCAGATGAATAAAATGGATGCAAAAACTCTATTGAGACTGCATCTGGGACATTTAGCCTAAATCTCTTCCAGATGAATAAAATGAATGCAAAAACTCTGTTGAGACAGCATCTGGGACATTTAAATCTCTTCCAGATGAATAAAATGAATGCAAAAACTCTGTTGAGACAGCATCTGGGACATTTAAATCTCTTCCAGATGAATAAAATGGATGCAAAAACTCTATTGAGACAGCATCTGGGACATTTAAATCTCTTCCAGATGAATAAAATGAATGCAAAAACTCTGTTGAGACAGCATCTGGGACATTTAAATCTCTTCCAGATGAATAAAATGGATGCAAAAACTCTATTGAGACAGCATCTGGGACATTTAAATCTCTTCCAGATGAATAAAATGGATGCAAAAACTCTATTGAGACTGCATCTGGGACATTTAAATCTCTTCCAGATGAATAAAATGGATGCAAAAACTCTATTGAGACTGCATCTGGGACATTTAAATCCCTTCCAGATGAATAAAATGAATGCAAAAACTCTATTTGAGACTGCATCTGGGACATTTAAATCTCTTCCAGATGAATAAAATGGATGCAAAAACTCTGTTGAGACAGCATCTGGGACATTTAAATCTCTTCCAGATGAATAAAATGAATGCAAAAACTCTTTGACAGAGCATCTGGGACATTTAAATCTCTTCCAGATGAATAAAATGAATGCAAAAACTCTATTTAGACAGCATCTGGGACATTTAAATCTCTTCCAGATGAATAAAATGGATGCAAAAACTCTGTTGAGACAGCATCTGGGACATTTAAATCTCTTCCAGATGAATAAAATGAATGCAAAAACTCTGTTGAGACAGCATCTGGGACATTTAAATCTCTTCCAGATGAATAAAATGGATGCAAAAACTCTGTTGAGACAGCATCTGGGACATTTAAATCTCTTCCAGATGAATAAAATGAATGCAAAAACTCTGTTGAGACAGCATCTGGGACATTTAAATCTCTTCCAGATGAATAAAATGGATGCAAAAACTCTATTGAGACAGCATCTGGGACATTTAAATCTCTTCCAGATGAATAAAATGAATGCAAAAACTCTGTTGAGACAGCATCTGGGACATTTAAATCTCTTCCAGATGAATAAAATGAATGCAAAAACTCTGTTGAGACAGCATCTGGGACATTTAAATCTCTTCCAGATGAATAAAATGAATGCAAAAACTCTGTTGAGACAGCATCTGGGACATTTAAATCTCTTCCAGATGAATAAAATGGATGCAAAAACTCTGTTGAGACAGCATCTGGGACATTTAAATCTCTTCCAGATGAATAAAATGAATGCAAAAACTCTGTTGAGACAGCATCTGGGACATTTAAATCTCTTCAGGATGAATAAAATGAATGCAAAAACACTGTTGAGACAGCATCTGGGACATTTAAATCTCTTCAGGATGAATAAAATGAATGCAAAAACTCTGTTGAGACAGCATCTGGGACATTTAAATCTCTTCAGGATGAATAAAATGAATGCAAAAACTCTGTTGAGACAGCATCTGGGACATTTAAATCTCTTCCAGATGAATAAAATGGATGCAAAAACTCTGTAGAGACAGCATCTGGGACATTTAAATCTCTTCCAGATGAATAAAATGAATGCAAAAACTCTGTAGAGACAGCATCTGGGACATTTAAATCTCTTCAGGATGAATAAAATGAATGCAAAAACTCTGTTGAGACAGCATCTGGGACATTTAAATCTCTTCCAGATGAATAAAATGAATGCAAAAACTCTGTTGAGACAGCATCTGGGACATTTAAATCTCTTCCAGATGAATAAAATGGATGCAAAAACTCTGTAGAGACAGCATCTGGGACATTTAAATCTCTTCCAGATGAATAAAATGATGCAAAAACTCTGTAGAGACAGCATCTGGGACATTTAAATCTCTTCAGGATGAATAAAATGAATGCAAAAACTCTGTTGAGACAGCATCTGGGACATTTAAATCTCTTCCAGATGAATAAAATGAATGCAAAAACTCTGTTGAGACAGCATCTGGGACATTTAAATCTCTTCCAGATGAATAAAATGGATGCAAAAACTCTGTAGAGACAGCATCTGGGACATTTAAATCTCTTCCAGATGAATAAAATGATGCAAAAACTCTGTAGAGACAGCATCTGGGACATTTAAATCTCTTCAGATGAATAAAATGAATGCAAAAACTCTGTTGAGACAGCATCTGGGACATTTAAATCTCTTCCAGATGAATAAAATGGATGCAAAAACTCTATTGAGACTGCATCTGGGACATTTAAATCTCTTCCAGATGAATAAAATCAATGCAAAAACTCTGTCGAGACAGCATCTGGGACATTTAAATCTCTTCCAGATGAATAAAATGGATGCAAAAACTCTGTTGAGACAGCATCTGGGACATTTAAATCTCTTCCAGATGAATAAAATGGATGCAAAAACTCTATTGAGACAGCATCTGGGACATTTAAATCTCTTCCAGATGAATAAAATGAATGCAAAAACTCTGTTGAGACAGCATCTGGGACATTTAAATCTCTTCCAGATGAATAAAATGAATGCAAAAACTCTGTAGAGACAGCATCTGGGACATTTAAATCTCTTCCAGATGAATAAAATGAATGCAAAAACTCTGTTGAGACAGCATCTGGGACATTTAAATCTCTTCCAGATGAATAAAATGATGCAAAAACTCTATTGAGACTGCATCTGGGACATTTAAATCTCTTCCAGATGAATAAAATCAATGCAAAAACTCTGTTGAGACAGCATCTGGGACATTTAAATCTCTTCCAGATGAATAAAATGGATGCAAAAACTCTGTTGAGACAGCATCTGGGACATTTAAATCTCTTCCAGATGAATAAAATGATGCAAAAACTCTGTAGAGACAGCATCTGGGACATTTAAATCTCTTCCAGATGAATAAAATGAATGCAAAAACTCTGTTGAGACAGCATCTGGGACATTTAAATCTCTTCCAGATGAATAAAATGGATGCAAAAACTCTATTGAGACAGCATCTGGGACATTTAAATCTCTTCCAGATGAATAAAATGAATGCAAAAACTCTGTTGAGACAGCATCTGGGACATTTAAATCTCTTCCAGATGAATAAAATGGATGCAAAAACTCTGTTGAGACAGCATCTGGGACATTTAAATCCCTTCCAGATGAATAAAATGAATGCAAAAACTCTGTTGAGACAGCATCTGGGACATTTAAATCCTTCCAGATGAATAAAATGGATGCAAAAACTCTATTGAGACTGCATCTGGGACATTTAAATCTCTTCCAGATGAATAAAATGAATGCAAAAACTCTATTGAGACAGCATCTGGGACATTTAAATCTCTTCCAGATGAATAAAATGAATGCAAAAACTCTGTTGAGACAGCATCTGGGACATTTAAATCTCTTCCAGATGAATAAAATGGATGCAAAAACTCTATTGAGACAGCATCTGGGACATTTAAATCTCTTCCAGATGAATAAAATGGATGCAAAAACTCTATTGAGACTGCATCTGGGACATTTAAATCTCTTCCAGATGAATAAAATGGATGCAAAAACTCTATTGAGACTGCATCTGGGACATTTAAATCCTTCCAGATGAATAAAATGAATGCAAAAACTCTATTGAGACAGCATCTGGGACATTTAAATCTCTTCCAGATGAATAAAATGAATGCAAAAACTCTATTGAGACAGCATCTGGGACATTTAAATCTCTTCCAGATGAATAAAATGAATGCAAAAACTCTGTTGAGACAGCATCTGGGACATTTAAATCTCTTCCAGATGAATAAAATGGAATGCAAAAACTCTATTGAGACAGCATCTGGGACATTTAAATCTCTTCCAGATGAATAAAATGAATGCAAAAACTCTGTTGAGACAGCATCTGGGACATTTAAATCTCTTCCAGATGAATAAAATGAATGCAAAAACTCTATTGAGACAGCATCTGGGACATTTAAATCTCTTCCAGATGAATAAAATGAATGCAAAAACTCTGTTGAGACAGCATCTGGGACATTTAAATCGCTTCCAGATGAATAAAAGGATGCAAAAACTCTATTGAGACAGCATCTGGGACATTTAAATCGCTTCCAGATGAATAAAATGAATGCAAAAACTCTGTTGGACAGCATCTGGGACATTTAAATCCCTTCCAGATGAATAAAATGAATGCAAAAACTCTGTTGAGACAGCATCTGGGACATTTAAATCCCTTCCAGATGAATAAAATGAATGCAAAAACTCTGTTGAGACAGCATCTGGGACATTTAAATCCCTTCCAGATGAATAAAATGAATGCAAAAACTCTGTTGAGACAGCATCTGGGACATTTAAATCCCTTCCAGATGAATAAAATGAATGCAAAAACTCTGTTGAGACAGCATCTGGGACATTTAAATCCCTTCCAGATGAATAAAATGAATGCAAAAACTCTTTGAGACAGCATCTAGGACATTTAAATCGCTTCCAGATGAATAAAATGAATGCAAAAACTCTATTGAGACAGCATCTGGGACATTTAAATCCCTTCCAGATGAATAAAATGAATGCAAAAACTCTATTGAGACAGCATCTGGGACATTTAAATCCCTTCCAGATGAATAAAATGAATGCAAAAACTCTGTTGAGACAGCATCTGGGACATTTAAATCCTTCCAGATGAATAAAATGAATGCAAAAACTCTTTGAGACAGCATCTGGGACATTTAAATCCTTTCCAGATGAATAAAATGAATGCAAAAACTCTATTGAGACAGCATCTGGGACATTTAAATCCCTTCCAGATGAATAAAATGAATGCAAAAACTCTGTTGAGACAGCATCTGGGACATTTAAATCCCTTCCAGATGAATAAAATGAATGCAAAAACTCTGTTGAGACAGCATCTGGGACATTTAAATCGCTTCCAGATGAATAAAATGAATGCAAAAACTCTGTTGAGACAGCATCTGGGACATTTAAATCCCTTCCAGATGAATAAAATGAATGCAAAAACTCTATTGAGACAGCATCTGGGACATTTAAATCGCTTCCAGATGAATAAAATGATGCAAAAACTCTGTTGAGACAGCATCTGGGACATTTAAATCCTTCCAGATGAATAAAATGAATGCAAAAACTCTGTTGAGACAGCATCTGGGACATTTAAATCCCTTCCAGATGAATAAAATGAATGCAAAAACTCTATTGAGACAGCATCTGGGACATTTAAATCCCTTCCAGATGAATAAAATTGAATGCAAAAACTCTATTGAGACAGCATCTGGGACATTTAAATCCCTTCCAGATGAATAAAATGAATGCAAAAACTCTGTTGAGATAGCATCTGGGACATTTAAATCGCTTCCAGATGAATAAAATGAATGCAAAAACTCTATTGAGACAGCATATGGGAAATTTAAATCGCTTCCAGATGAATAAAATGAATGCAAAAACTCTATTGAGACAGCATCTGGGACATTTAAATCGCTTCCAGATGAATAAAATGAATGCAAAAACTCTATTGAGACAGCATCTGGGACATTTAAATCGCTTCCAGATGAATAAAATAGATGCAAAAACTCTATCGAGACAGCATCTGGGACATTTAAATCCCTTCCAGATGAATAAAATGAATGCAAAAACTCTATTGAGACAGCATCTGGGACATTTAAATCGCTTCCAGAGGAATAAAATGAATGCAAAAACTCTATTGAGACAGCATCTGGACATTTAAATCGCTTCCAGATGAATAAAATGAATGCAAAAACTCTATTGAGACAGCATCTGGGACATTTAAATCGCTTCCAGATGAATAAAATGAATGCAAAACTCTATTGAGACAGCATCTGGGACATTTAAATCCTTCCAGATGAATAAAATGAATGCAAAAACTCTAGTTGAGACAGCATCTGGGACATTTAAATCGCTTCCAGATGAATAAAATGGATGCAAAAACTCTGTTGAGACAGCATCTGGGACATTTAAATCCCTTCCAGATGAATAAAATGAATGCAAAAACTTAGTTGAGACAGCATCTGGGACATTTAAATCGCTTCCAGATGAATAAAATGAATGCAAAAACTCTATTGAGACAACATCTGGGACATTTAAATCCCTATCATATGAATAAAATGAATGCAAAAACTCTATTGAGACAGCATCTGTGAAATTTAAATCGATTCCAGATGAATAAAATGAATGCAAAAACTCTATTGAGACAGCATCTGAGACATTTAAATCGCTTCCAGTTGAATAAAATGAATGCAAAAACTCTGTTGAGACAGCATCTGAGACATTTAAGCTTCCATATGAATAAAAAAGATGCAATAACTCTATTGAGACAGCATCTGGGACATTTAAATCGCTTCCAGAGGAATAAAATGAATGCTAAACCTCTATTGAAACAGAATCTGAGACATTTAAATCGCTTCCAGTTGAATAAAATGAATGCAAAAACTCTATTGAGACAGCATCTGGGACATTTAAATCGCTTCCAGATGATAAAATGAATGCAAAAACTCTATTGAGACAGCATCTAAACGTTAAATCGCTTCCAGATGATAAAATAAATGCAAAAACTCTATTGAGACAGCATCTGGGACATTTAAATCGCTTCCAGATGAATAAAATGAATGCAAAAACTCTATTGAGACAGCATCTGGGACATTTAAATCGCTTCCAGATGAATAAAATGATGCAAAAACTCTATTGAGACAGCATCTGGGACATTTAAATCCCTTCCAGATGAATAAAATGAATGCAAAAACTCTATTGAAACAGCATATGGGACATTTAAATGCTTCCAGATGAATAAAATGAATGCAAAAACTCTATTAACACAGCATCTGGGACATTTAAATCGCTTCCAGATGAATAAAATGAATGCAAAAACTCTATTGAGACAGCATCTGGGATATTTAAATCCCTTCCAGATGAATGAAATGAATGCAAAAACTCTATTCGAGACAGAATCTGGGACATTTAAATCCCTTCCAGATGAAATAAAATGAATGCAAAAACACTATTGAGACAGCATCTGGACATTTAAATCGCTTCCAGAGGAATAAAATGAATGCTAAACCTCTATTGAGACAGCATCTGAGACATTTAAATCGCTTCCAGTTGAATAAAATGAATGCAAAAACTCTATTGAGACAGCATCTAACATTTAAAATCGCTTCCAGATGAATAAAATGAATGCAAAAACTCTATTAAGACAGCATCTGGGACATTTAAATCGCTTCCAGAGGAATAAAATGAATGCAAAAACTCTATTGAGACAGCATCTGAGACATTTAAATCGCTTCCAGATGAATAAAATGAATGCAAAAACTCTATTGAGACAGCATCTGGGACATTTAAATCCCTTCCAGATGAATGAAATGAATGCAAAAACTCTATCGAGACAGAATCTGGGACATTTAAATCCCTTCCAGATGAATAAAATGAATGCAAAAACACTATTGAGACAGCATCTGGACATTTAAATCGCTTCCAGAGGAATAAAATGAATGCTAAACTCTATTGAGACAGCATCTGAGACATTTAAATCGCTTCCAGTTGAATAAAATGAATGCAAAAACTCTATTGAGACAGCATCTGGGACATTTAAATCTCTTCCAGAGGAATAAAATGAATGCAAAAACTCTGTTGAGACAGCATCTGGGACATTTAAATCGGTTCCAGAGGAATAAAATGAATGCAAAACTCAATTGAGACAGCATCTGGGACATTTAAATCGCTTCCAGATGAATAAAATGAATGCAAAAACTCTGTTGAGACAGCATCTGGGACATTTAAATCCCTTTCCAGATGAATAAAATGAATACAAAAACTCTGTTGAGACAGCATCTGGGACATTTAAACCCCTTCCAGATGAATAAAATGAATGCAAAAACTCTCTTGAGACAGCATCTGGGACATTTAAATCCCTTCCAGATGAATAAAATGAATGCAAAAACTCTGTTGAGACAGCATCTGGGACATTTAAATCCCTTCCAGATGAATAAAATGAATGCAAAAACTCTATTGAGACTGCATCTGGGACATTTGAATCTCTTCCAGATGAATAAAATGGAATGCAAAAACTCTATTGAGACAGCATCTGGGACATTTAAATCTCTTCCAGATGAATAAAATGAATGCAAAAACTCTATTGAGACAGCATCTGGGACATTTAAATCTCTTCCAGATGAATAAAATGGATGCAAAAACTCTATTGAGACTGCATCTGGGACATTTAAATCTCTTCCAGATGAATAAAATGAATGCAAAAACTCTATTGAGACTGCATCTGGGACATTTAAATCCCTTCCAGATGAATAAAATGAATGCAAAAACTCTATTGAGACTGCATCTGGGACATTTAAATCTCTTCCAGATGAATAAAATGGATGCAAAAACTCTATTGAGACAGCATCTGGGACATTTAAATCTCTTCCAGATGAATAAAATGAATGCAAAAACTCTGTTGAGACAGCATCTGGGACATTTAAATCTCTTCCAGATGAATAAAATGGATGCAAAAACTCTATTGAGACAGCATCTGGGACATTTAAATCTCTTCCAGATGAATAAAATGAATGCAAAAACTCTGTTGAGACAGCATCTGGGACATTTAAATCTCTTCCAGATGAATAAAATGGATGCAAAAACTCTATTGAGACTGCATCTGGGACATTTAAATCTCTTCCAGATGAATAAAATGAATGCAAAAACTCTGTTGACACAGCATCTGGGACATTTAAATCGGTTCCAGATGAATAAAATGGATGCAAAAACTCTATTGAGACAGCAACTGGGACATTTAAATCGCTTCCAGATGAATAAAATGAATGCGAAAACTCTGTTGGGACAGCATCTGGGACATTTAAATCCCTTTCAGATGAATAAAATGAATGCAAAAACTCTGTTGAGACAGCATCTGGGACATTTAAACCCCTTCCAGATGAATAAAATGAATGCAAAAACTCTGTTGAGACAGCATCTGGGACATTTAAATCCCATCCAGATGAATAAAATGAATGCAAAAACTCTGTTGAGACAGCATCTGGGACATTTAAATCCCTTCCAGATGAATAAAATGAATGCAAAAACTCTGTTGAGACAGCATCTGGGACATTTAAATCCCTTCCAGATGAATAAAATGAATGCAAAAACTCTTTTGAGACAGCATCTGGGACATTTAAATCCCTTCCAGATGAATAAAATGAAATGCAAAAACTCTATTGAGACAGCATCTGGGACATTTCAAATCGCTTCCAGATGAATAAAATAGATGCAAAAACTCTATTGAGACAGCATCTGGGACATTTAAATCCCTTCCAGATGAATAAAATGAATGCAAAAACTCTGTTGAGACAGCATCTGGGACATTTAAATCCCTTCCAGATGAATAAAATGAATGCAAAAACTCTTTTGAGACAGCATCTAGGACATTTAAATCCCTTCCAGATGAATAAAATGAAATGCAAAAACTCTATTGAGACAGCATCTGGGACATTTAAATCCCTTCCAGATGAATAAAATGAATGCAAAAACTCTATTGAGACAGCATCTGGGACATTTAAATCCCTTCCAGATGAATAAAATGAATGCATAAACTCTGTTGAGACAGCATCTGGGACATTTAAATCTCTTCCAGATGAATAAAATGAATGCAAAAACACTGTTGAAACTGCATCTGGGACATTTGAATCGCTTCCAGATGAATAAAATAGATGCAAAAACTCTATTGAGACAGCATCTGGGAACATTTAAATCACTTCCAGATGAATAAAATGAATGCAAAAACTCTGTTGAGACAGCATCTGGGACATTTAAAATCCCTTCCAGATGAATAAAATGAATGCAAAAACTCTATTGAGACAGCATCTGGGACATTTAAATATCTTCCAGATGAATAAAATAAATGCAAAAACTCTATTGAGACAGCATCTGGGACATTTAAATCCCTTCCAGATGAATAAAATGAATGCAAAAACTCTGTTGAGATAGCATCTGGGACATTTAAATCGCTTCCAGATGAATAAAATGAATGCAAAAACTCTATTGAGACAGCATATGGGAAATTTAAATCACTTCCAGATGAATAAAATGAATGCAAAAACTCTATTGAGACAGCATCTAAACATTTAAATCGCTTCCAGATGAATAAAATGAATGCAAAAACTCTATTGAGACAGCATCTGGGACATTTAAATCGCTTCCAGATGAATAAAATGAATGCAAAAACTCTATTCGAGACAGCATCTGGGACATTTAAATCCCTTCCAGATGAATAAAATGAATGCAAAAACTCTATTGAGACAGCATCTGGGACATTTAAATCGCTTCCAGAGGAATAAAATGAATGCAAAAACTCTATTGAGACAGCATCTGGGACATTTAAATCGCTTCCAGATGAATAAAATGAATGCAAAAACTCTGTTGAGACAGCATCTGGGACATTTAAATCGCTTCAGATGAATAAAATGAATGCAAAAACTCTATTGAGACAGCATCTGGGATATTTAAATCCCTTCCAGATGAATAAAATGAATGCAAAAACTCTAGTTGAGACAGCATCTGGGACATTTAAATCGCTTCCAGATGAATAAAATGAATGCAAAAACTCTATTGAGATAGCATCTGGGACATTTAAATCGCTTCCAGATGAATAAAATGAATGCAAAAACTCTATTGAGACACATCTGGGACATTTAAATCCCTATCATATGAATAAAATGAATGCAAAAACTCTATTGAGACAGCATCTGTGAACATTTAAATCGATTCCAGATGAATAAAATGAATGCAAAAACTCTATTGAGACAGCATCTGAGACATTTAAATCGCTTCCAGTTGAATAAAATGAATGCAAAAACTCTATTGAGACAGCATCTGAGACATTTAAGCTTCCAGATGAATAAAAAATGAATGCAATAACTCTATTGAGACAGCATCTGGGACATTTAAATCGCTTCCAGAGGAATAAAATGAATGCTAAACCTCTATTGACACAGCATCTGAGACATTTAAATCGCTTCCAGTTGAATAAAATGAATGCAAAAACTCTATTGAGACAGCATCTGGGACATTTAAATCGCTTCCAGATGAATAAAATGAATGCAAAAATTCTAGTGACAGCATCTGGGACATTTAAATCCTTCCAGATGATTAAAATGAATGCAAAAACTCTATTGAGACAGCATCTTAAACATTTAAATCGCTTCCAGATGAATAAAATAAATGCAAAAACTCTATTGAGACAGCATCTGGGACATTTAAATCGCTTCCAGATGAATAAAAGGAATGCAAAAACTCTATTGAGACAGCATCTGGGACATTTAAATCGCTTCCAGATGAATAAAATGAATGCAAAAACTCTGTTGAGACAGCATCTGGGACATTTAAATCCCTTCCAGATGAATAAAATGAATGCAAAAACTCTATTGAGACAGCATATGGGACATTTAAATTGCTTCCAGATGAATAAAATGAATGCAAAAACTCTATTGAGACAGCATCTAAATGTTAAAATGCTTCCAGATGAAAAAAATGAATGCAAAAACTCTATTAAGACAGCATCTGGGACATTTAAATCGCTTCCAGAGGAATAAAATGAATGCTAAACCTCTATTAACACAGCATCTGAGACATTTAAATCGCTTCCAGTTGAATAAAATGAATGCAAAAACTCTATTGAGACAGCATCTGGGATATTTAAATCCCTTCCAGATGAATGAAATGAATGCAAAAACTCTATCGAGACAGAATCTGGGACATTTAAATCCCTTCCAGATGAAAAAAATGAATGCAAAAACACTATTGAGACAGCATCTTGGACATTTAAATCGCTTCCAGAGGAATAAAATGAATGCTAAACCTCTATTGAGACAGCATCTGAGACATTTAAATCGCTTCCAGTTGAATAAAATGAATGCAAAAACTCTGTTGAGACAGCATCTGGGACATTTAAATCTCTTCCAGATGAATAAAATGGATGCAAAAACTCTATTGAGACTGCATCTGGGACATTTAAATCTCTTCCAGATGAATAAAATGAATGCAAAAACTCTGTTGACACAGCATCTGGGACATTTAAATCGGTTCCAAATGAATAAAATGAATGCAAAAACTCTATTGAGACAGCATCTCGGACATTTAAATCGCTTCCAGATGAATAAAATGAATGCGAAAACTCTGTTGGGACAGCATCTGGGACATTTAAATCCCTTTCAGATGAATAAAATGAATACAAAGACTCTGTTGAGACAGCATCTGGCACATCTAAACCCCTTCCATATGAATAAAATGAATGCAAAAACTCTGTTGAGACAGCATCTGGGACATTTAAATCCCATCCAGATGAATAAAATGAATGCAAAAACTCTGTTGAGACAGCATCTGGGACATTTAAATCCCTTCCAGATGAATAAAATGAATGCAAAAACTCTGTTGACAGAGCATCTGGGACATTTAAATCCCTTCCAGATGAATAAAATGAATGCAAAAACTCTTTTGAGACAGCATCTAGGACATTTAAATCCCTTCCAGATGAATAAAATGAAAGCAAAAACTCTATTGAGACAGCATCTGGGACATTTAAATCGCTTCCAGATGAATAAAATAGATGCAAAAACTCTATTGAGACAGCATCTGGGACATTTAAATCCCTTCCAGATGAATAAAATGAATGCAAAAACTCTGTTGACAGAGCATCTGGGACATTTAAATCCCTTCCAGATGAATAAAATGAATGCAAAAACTCTTTTGAGACAGCATCTAGGACATTTAAATCCCTTCCAGATGAATAAAATGAAAGCAAAAACTCTATTGAGACAGCATCTGGGACATTTAAATCGCTTCCAGATGAATAAAATAGATGCAAAAACTCTATTGAGACAGCATCTGGGACATTTAAATCCCTTCCAGATGAATAAAATGAATGCAAAAACTCTGTTGAGACAGCATCTGGGACATTTAAATCTCTTCCAGATGAATAAAATGAATGCAAAAACACTGTTGAAACTGCATCTGGGACATTTAAATCCCTTCCAGATGAATAAAATGAATGCAAAAACCCCGTTGAGACAGCATCTGGGACATTTGAATCGCTTCCAGATAAATAAAATAGATGCAAAAACTCTATTGAGACAGCATCTGGAACATTTAAATCACTTCCAGATGAATAAAATGAATACAAAAACTCTGTTGAGACAGCATCTGGGACATTTAAATCCCTTCCAGATGAATAAAATGAATGCAAAAACTCTGTTGAGACTGCATCTGGGACATTTAAATATCTTCCAGATGAATAAAATAAATGCAAAAACTCTATTGAGACAGCCTCTGGGACATTTAAATCCCTTGCAGATGAATAAATTGATGCAAAAACTCTGTTGAGATAGCATCTGGGACATTTAAATCGCTTCCAGATGAATAAAATGAATGCAAAAACTCTATTGAGACTGCATATGGGAAATTTAAATCACTTCCAGATGAATAAAATGAATGCAAAAACTCTATTGAGACAGCATCTTAAACGTTAAAATCGCTTCCAGATGAATAAAATGAATGCAAAAACTCTATTGAGACAGCATCTGGGACATTTAAATCGCTTCCAGATGAATAAAATAGATGCAAAAACTCTATCGAGAGAGAATCTGGGACATTTAAATCCCTTCCAGATGAAAAAAAATGAATGCAAAAACTCTATTGAGACAGCATCTGGGACATTTAAATCGCTTCCAGAGGAATAAAATGAATGCTAAACCTCTATTGAGACAGCATCTGAGACATTTAAATCGCTTCCAGTTGAATAAAATGAATGCAAAAACTCTGTTGAGACAGCATCTGGGACATTTAAATCGCTTCAAGATGAATAAAATGGATGCAAAAACTCTGTTGAGATAGCATCTGGGACATTTAAATCCCTTCCAGATGAATAAAATGAATGCAAAAACTTAGTTGAGACAGCATCTGGGACATTTAAATCGCTTCCAGATGAATAAAATGGATGCAAAAACTCTGTTGAGATAGCATCTGGGACATTTAAATCCCTTCCAGATGAATAAAATGAATGCAAAAACTTAGTTGAGACAGCATCTGGGACATTTAAATCGCTTCCAGATGAATAAAATGAATGCAAAAACTCTATTGAGACAACATCTGGGACATTTAAATCCCTATCATATGAATAAAATGAATGCAAAAACTCTATTGAGACAGCATCTGTGAAATTTAAATCGATTCCAGATGAATAAAATGAATGCAAAAACTCTATTGAGACAGCATCTGAGACATTTAAATCGCTTCCAGTTGAATAAAATGAATGCAAAAACTCTGTTGAGACAGCATCTGAGACATTTAAGCTTCCATATGAATAAAAAAGATGCAAAAACTCTATTGAGACAGCATCTGGGACATTTAAATCGCTTCCAGAGGAATAAAATGAATGCTAAACCTCTATTGAAACAGAATCTGAGACATTTAAATCGCTTCCAGTTGAATAAAATGAATGCAAAAACTCTATTGAGACAGCATCTGGGACATTTAAATCGCTTCCAGATGAATAAAATGAATGCAAAAACTCTATTGAGACAGCATCTGGGACATTTAAATCCTTCCAGATGATCAAATGAATGCAAAAACTCTATTGAGACAGCATCTTAAACGTTAAAATCGCTTCCAGATGAGTAAAATAAATGCAAAAACTCTATTGAGACAGCATCTGGGACATTTAAATCGCTTCCAGATGAATAAAAGGGATGCAAAAACTCTATTGAGACAGCATCTGGGACATTTAAATCGCTTCCATATGAATAAAATGAATGCAAAAACTCTGTTGAGACAGCATCTGGGACATTTAAATCCCTTCCAGATGAATAAAATGAATGCAAAAACTCTATTGAAACAGCATATGGGACATTTAAATTGCTTCCAGATGAATAAAATGAATGCAAAAACTCTATTGAGACAGCATCCTAAATGTTAAAATCGCTTCCAGATGAAAAAAATGAATGCAAAAACTCTATTAAGACAGCATCTGGGACATTTAAATCGCTTCCAGAGGAATAAAATGAATGCTAAACCTCTATTGACAAAGCATCTGAGACATTTAAATCGCTTCCAGTTGAATAAAATGAATGCAAAAACTCTATTGAGACAGCATCTGGGATATTTAAATCCCTTCCAGATGAATGAAATGAATGCAAAAACTCTATTGAGACAGCATCTGGGACATTTGAATCCCTTCCAAATGAATAAAATGAATGCAAAATATCTGTTGAGACAGCATCTGGGACATTTAAATCGCTTCAGATGAATAAAATGGATGCAAAAACTCTGTTGAGACAGCATCTGGGACATTTCAATTGCTAACAGATGAATAAAATGAATGAAAAAACTCTGTTGACACAGCATCTGGGACATTTAAATCGCTTCCAGAAGAATAAAATGAATGCAAAAACTCTGTTGAGACAGCATCTGGGACATTTAAATCCCTTTCAGATGAATAAAATGAATACAAAAACTCTGTTGAGACATCATCTGGGACATTTAAATCCCTTTCAGATGAATAAAATGAATGCAAAAACTCTGTTGAGACAGCATCTGGGACATTTAAATCCCTTCAAGATGAATAAAATTAATGCGAAAACTGTTGAGACAGCATCTGGGACATTTAAATCCCTTTCAGATGAATAAAATGAATGCAAAAACTCTATTGAGACAGCATCTGGGACATTTAAATCCCTTTCAGATGAATAAAATGAATGCAAAAACTCTGTTGAGACAGCATCTGGGACATTTAAATCCCTTCCAGATGAATAAAATAAATGCAAAAACTCTATTGAGACAGCATCTTAAACGTTAAAATCGCTTCCAGTTGAATAAAATGAATGCAAAAACTCTATTGAGGCAGCATCTGGGAAATTTAAATCGCTTCCAGATGAATAAAATGGATGCAAAAACTCTATTGAGACAGCATCTGGGATATTTATATCGCTTCCAGATGAATAAAATGGATGCAAAAACTCTATTGAGACAGCATCTGGGACATTTAAATCGCTTCCAGATGAATAAAATGAATGCAAAAACTCTATTGAGACAGCATCTGGGACATTTAAATCCCTTGCAGATGAAAAAAATGAATGCAAAAACTCTATTGAGACAGCATCTGGGACATTTGAATTGCTTCCAGAGGAATAAAATGATTGCTAAACCTCGGTTGAGACAGCATCTGAGACATTTAAATCGCTTCCAGTTGAATAAAATGAATGCAAAAACTCTATTGAGACAGCATCTGAAACGTTAAAATCCCTTCCAGACGAATAAAATGAATGCAAAAACTGTATTGAGACAGCATCTGGGACATTTAAATCGCTTCCAGAGGAATAAAATGAATGCTAAACCTCTATTGAAACAGAATCTGAGACATTTAAATCCCTTTCAGATGAATAAATTGAATGCAAAAACTCTGTTGAGACAGCATCTGGGACATTTAAATCGCTTCCAGATGAATAAAATGAATGCAAAAAGTCTATTGAGACAGCATATGGGAAATTTAAATCGCTTCCAGATGAATAAAATGAATGCAAAAACTCTATTGAGACACACATATGGGACATTTAAATCGCTTCCATATGAATAAAATAGATGCAAAAACTCTATCCAGACAGCATCTGGGACATTTAAATCCCTTCCAGATGAATAAAATGAATGCAAAAACTCTATTGAGACAGCAACTGGGACCTATAAATCCCTTTCAGATGAATAAAATGAATGCAAAAACTCTGTTGAGACAGCATTTGGACATTTAAATCCCCTCCAGATGAATAAAATGAATGCAAAAGCTCTATTGAGACAGCATCTGGGACATTTAAATCGCTTCCAGATGATTAAAATGAATGCAAAAACTGTATTGAGACAGCATTTGGGACATTTAAATCGCTTCCAGATGAATAAAATGAATGCAAAAACTCTATTGAGACAGCATCTGGGACATTTAAATCCCTTCCAGATGAATAAAATGAATGCAAAAACTCTGTTGACAGAGCATCTGGGACATTTAAATCGCTTCCAGAGGAATAAAATGAATGCAAAAACTCTTTTGAGACAGCATCTAGGACATTTAAATCCCTTCCAGATGAATAAAATGAAAGCAAAAACTCTATTGAGACAGCATCTGGGACATTTAAATCGCTTCCAGATGAATAAAATAGATGAAAAAACTCTATTGAGACACCATCTGGGACATTTAAATCCCTTCCAGATGAATAAAATGAATGCATAAACTCTGTTGAGACAGCATCTGGGACATTTAAATCTCTTCCAGATGAATAAAATGAATGCAAAAACACTGTTGAAACTGCATCTGGGACATTTAAATCCCTTCCAGATGAATAAAATGAATGCAAAAACCCGTTGAGACAGCATCTGGGACATTTGAATCGCTTCCAGATAAATAAAATAGATGCAAAAACTCTATTGAGACAGCATCTGGAACATTTAAATCACTTCCAGATGAATAAAATGAATACAAAAACTCTGTTGAGACAGCATCTGGGACATTTAAATCCCTTCCAGGTGAATAAAATGAATGCAAAAACTCTGTTGAGACTGCATATGGGACATTTAAATATCTTCCAAATGAATAAAATAAATGCAAAAACTCTATTGAGACAGCCTCTGGGACATTTAAATCCCTTGCAGATGAATAAATTGAATGCAAAAACTCTGTTGAGATAGCATCTGGGACATTTAAATCGCTTCCAGATGAATAAAATGAATGCAAAAACTCTATTGAGACTGCATATGGGAAATTTAAATCACTTCCAGATGAATAAAATGAATGCAAAAACTCTATTGAGACAGCATCTTAAACGTTAAAATCGCTTCCAGATGAATAAAATGAATGCAAAAACTCTATTGAGACAGCATCTGGGACATTTAAATCGCTTCCAGATGAATAAAATAGATGCAAAAACTCTATCGAGACAGAATCTGGGACATTTAAATCCTTCCAGATGAAAAAAATGAATGCAATAACTCTATTGAGACAGCATCTGGGACATTTAAATCGCTTCCAGAGGAATAAAATGAATGCTAAACCTCTATTGAGACAGCATCTGAGGACATTTAAATCGCTTCCAGTTGAATAAAATGAATGCAAAAACTCTGTTGAGACAGCATCTGGGACATTTAAATCGCTTCAAGATGAATAAAATGAATGCAAAAACTCTATTGAGACAACATCTGGGATATTTAAATCCCTTCCAGATGAATAAAATGAATGCAAAAACTTAGTTGAGACAGCATTTGGGACATTTAAATCGCTTCCAGATGAATAAAATGGATGCAAAAACTCTGTTGAGATAGCATCTGGGACATTTAAATCCCTTCCAGATGAATAAAATGAATGCAAAAACTTAGTTGAGACAGCATCTGGGACATTTAAATCGCTTCCAGATGAATAAAATGAATGCAAAAACTCTATTGAGACAACATCTGGGACATTTAAATCCCTATCATATGAATAAAATGAATGCAAAAACTCTATTGAGACAGCATCTGTGAAATTTAAATCGATTCCAGATGAATAAAATGAATGCAAAAACTCTATTGAGACAGCATCTGAGACATTTAAATCGCTTCCAGTTGAATAAAATGAATGCAAAAACTCTGTTGAGACAGCATCTGAGACATTTAAGCTTCCATATGAATAAAAAAGATGCAATAACTCTATTGAGACAGCATCTGGGACATTTAAATCGCTTCCAGAGGAATAAAATGAATGCTAAACCTCTATTGAAACAGAATCTGAGACATTTAAATCGCTTCCAGTTGAATAAAATGAATGCAAAAACTCTATTGAGACAGCATCTGGGACATTTAAATCCCTTCCAGATGAATAAAATGAATGCAAAAACTTTATTGAGACAGCATCTGGGACATTTAAATCCCTTCCAGATGATTAAATGAATGCAAAAACTCTATTGAGACAGCATCTTAAACGTTAAAATCGCTTCCAGATGAGTAAAATAAATGCAAAAACTCTATTGAGACAGCATCTGGGACATTTAAATCGCTTCCAGATGAATAAAAGGAATGCAAAAACTCTATTGAGACAGCATCTGGGACATTTAAATCGCTTCCATATGAATAAAATGAATGCAAAAACTCTGTTGAGACAGCATCTGGGACATTTAAATCCCTTCCAGATGAATAAAATGAATGCAAAAACTCTATTGAAACAGCATATGGGACATTTAAATTGCTTCCAGATGAATAAAATGAATGCAAAAACTCTATTGAGACAGCATCCTAAATGTTAAAATCGCTTCCAGATGAAAAAAATGAATGCAAAAACTCTATTAAGACAGCATCTGGGACATTTAAATCGCTTCCAGAGGAATAAAATGAATGCTAAACCTCTATTAACACAGCATCTGAGACATTTAAATCGCTTCCAGTTGAATAAAATGAATGCAAAAACTCTATTGAGACAGCATCTGGGATATTTAAATCCCTTCCAGATGAATGAAATGAATGCAAAAACTCTATCGAGACAGAATCTGGGACATTTAAATCCCTTCCAGATGAAAAAAATGAATGCAAAAACACTATTGAGACAGCATCTTGGACATTTAAATCGCTTCCAGAGGAATAAAATGAATGCTAAACCTCTATTGAGACAGCATCTGAGACATTTAAATCGCTTCCAGTTGAATAAAATGAATGCAAAAACTCTGTTGAGACAGCATCTGGGACATTTAAATCTCTTCCAGATGAATAAAATGGATGCAAAAACTCTATTGAGACTGCATCTGGGACATTTAAATCTCTTCCAGATGAATAAAATGAATGCAAAAACTCTGTTGACACAGCATCTGGGACATTTAAATCGGTTCCAGATGAATAAAATGGATGCAAAAAACTCTATTGAGACAGCATCTCGGACATTTAAATCGCTTCCAGATGAATAAAATGAATGCGAAAACTCTGTTGGGACAGCATCTGGGACATTTAAATCCCTTTCAGATGAATAAAATGAATACAAAAGACTCTGTTGAGACAGCATCTGGCACATCTAAACCCCTTCCATATGAATAAAATGAATGCAAAAACTCTGTTGAGACAGCATCTGGGACATTTAAATCCCATCCAGATGAATAAAATGAATGCAAAAACTCTGTTGAGACAGCATCTGGGACATTTAAATCCCTTCCAGATGAATAAAATGAATGCAAAAACTCTGTTGACAGAGCATCTGGGACATTTAAATCCCTTCCAGATGAATAAAATGAATGCAAAAACTCTTTTGAGACAGCATCTAGGACATTTAAATCCCTTCCAGATGAATAAAATGAAAGCAAAAACTCTATTGAGACAGCATCTGGGACATTTAAATCGCTTCCAGATGAATAAAATAGATGCAAAAACTCTATTGAGACAGCATCTGGGACATTTAAATCCCTTCCAGATGAATAAAATGAATGCAAAAACTCTGTTGACAGAGCATCTGGGACATTTAAATCCCTTCCAGATGAATAAAATGAATGCAAAAACTCTTTTGAGACAGCATCTAGGACATTTAAATCCCTTCCAGATGAATAAAATGAAAGCAAAAACTCTATTGAGACAGCATCTGGGACATTTAAATCGCTTCCAGATGAATAAAATAGATGCAAAAACTCTATTGAGACAGCATCTGGGACATTTAAATCCCTTCCAGATGAATAAAATGAATGCAAAAACTCTGTTGAGACAGCATCTGGGACATTTAAATCTCTTCCAGATGAATAAAATGAATGCAAAAACACTGTTGAAACTGCATCTGGGACATTTAAATCCCTCCCAGATGAATAAAATGAATGCAAAAACCCCGTTGAGACAGCATCTGGGACATTTGAATCGCTTCCAGATAAATAAAATAGATGCAAAAACTCTATTGAGACAGCATCTGGAACATTTAAATCACTTCCAGATGAATAAAATGAATACAAAAACTCTGTTGAGACAGCATCTGGGACATTTAAATCCCTTCCAGATGAATAAAATGAATGCAAAAACTCTGTTGAGACTGCATCTGGGACATTTAAATATCTTCCAGATGAATAAAATAAATGCAAAAACTCTATTGAGACAGCCTCTGGGACATTTAAATCCCTTGCAGATGAATAAATTGAATGCAAAAACTCTGTTGAGATAGCATCTGGGACATTTAAATCGCTTCCAGATGAATAAAATGAATGCAAAAACTCTATTGAGACTGCATATGGGAAATTTAAATCACTTCCAGATGAATAAAATGAATGCAAAAACTCTATTGAGACAGCATCTTAAACGTTAAAATCGCTTCCAGATGAATAAAATGAATGCAAAAACTCTATTGAGACAGCATCTGGGACATTTAAATCGCTTCCAGATGAATAAAATAGATGCAAAAACTCTATCGAGACAGAATCTGGGACATTTAAATCCCTTCCAGATGAAAAAAATGAATGCAAAAACTCTATTGAGACAGCATCTGGGACATTTAAATCGCTTCCAGAGGAATAAAATGAATGCTAAACCTCTATTGAGACAGCATCTGAGACATTTAAATCGCTTCCAGTTGAATAAAATGAATGCAAAAACTCTGTTGAGACAGCATCTGGGACATTTAAATCGCTTCAAGATGAATAAAATGAATGCAAAAACTCTATTGAGAAAACATCTGGGATATTTAAATCCCTTCCAGATGAATAAAATGAATGCGAAAACTCTATTGAGACAGCATCTGGGACATTTAAATCGCTTCCAGATGAATAAAATGGATGCAAAAACTCTGTTGAGATAGCATCTGGGACATTTAAATCCCTTCCAGATGAATAAAATGAATGCAAAAACTTAGTTGAGACAGCATCTGGGACATTTAAATCG
Source organism: Palaemon carinicauda (assembly GCF_036898095.1). Lineage (NCBI taxonomy): Eukaryota > Metazoa > Arthropoda > Malacostraca > Decapoda > Palaemonidae > Palaemon > Palaemon carinicauda. The sequence goes on from NC_090767.1 coordinate 27,615,239, forward strand.
CTTCCAGATGAATAAAATGAATGCAAAAAGTCTATTGAGACAACATCTGGGACATTTAAATCCCTATCATATGAATACAATGAATACAAAAACTCTATTGAGACAGCATCTGTGAAATTTAAATCGATTCCAGATGAATAAAATGAATGCAAAAACTCTATTGAGACAGCATCTGAGACATTTAAATCGCTTCCAGTTGAATAAAATGAATGCAAAAACTCTGTTGAGACAGCATCTGAGACATTTAAGCTTCCATATGAATAAAAAAAGATGCAAAAAACTCTATTGAGACAGCATCTGGGACATTTAAATCGCTTCCAGAGGAATAAAATGAATGCTAAACCTCTATTGAAACAGAATCTGAGACATTTAAATCGCTTCCAGTTGAATAAAATGAATGCAAAAACTCTATTGAGACAGCATCTGGGACATTTAAATCGCTTCCAGATGAATAAAATGAATGCAAAAAACTCTATTGAGACAGCATCTGGGACATTTAAATCCCTTCCAGATGATTAAATGAATGCAAAAACTCTATTGAGACAGCATCTTAAAACGTTAAAATCGCTTCCAGATGAGTAAAATAAATGCAAAAACTCTATTGAGACAGCATCTGGGACATTTAAATCGCTTCCAGATGAATAAAAGGGAATGCAAAAACTCTATTGAGACAGCATCTGGGACATTTAAATCGCTTCCATATGAATAAAATGAATGCAAAAACTCTGTTGAGACAGCATCTGGGACATTTAAATCCCTTCCAGATGAATAAAATGAATGCAAAAACTCTATTGAAACAGCATATGGGACATTTAAATTGCTTCCAGATGAATAAAATGAATGCAAAAACTCTATTGAGACAGCATCCTAAATGTTAAAATCGCTTCCAGATGAAAAAAATGAATGCAAAAACTC
>NC_090767.1:27616653-27619153 GCF_036898095.1 Palaemon carinicauda
TCTATTAATATGAAAGACCCGGCACTTTCGTTTGGTCCCGGGGGCTTCAATTTCATAATTCACTTCAGACAATTTTCTCAAAACCTTCCAGGGCCCCTTATACCTTGGCTCAAGGAAATTGTCTGAGTCTGTACTCAACACCAATACCAATTCCCCAGGCTCAAACGATCGCACCTTGGTTTTCTTATCAAAATTTGATTTCATGATTACTTGGGAGGAAGCCAAATTTTCTCTTGCAAATTTCCACGCAATGGCTAACTTTTTCCGTAATTTCTCTACAAATTTCATCACATTAAGTTCCTTTTTCTGCCCAGATGATAACAATTCATGAAAAATTTCCAACGGACCACGTACTTTGTGCCCATAGATCAGCTCAAAGGGAGCTACACCTGTAGATGCATTTGGATGGTTCCTTATGGCAAAGAGAGCAAAGGGAAGTCCCTTCTCCCAATCCTCTCCTTGTTCATAGCAGTATTTTTTAAAAACTGATTTAAGTGTCTGGTGGAATCTTTCCACCACACCCTGACTCTCGGGATGGTAAGGTACGCTGGTAGTGCACTGAATGGCCAGTTCAGCACACTTACCCCTAAATACCTTACTCGTAAAATTCGTCCCACAGTCGGTCTGAATTTTACGAGGAAGTCCGTATCGGGAGAAAAATTCAACAAGCTTCTCAAATACTGCATTGGAAGTTATCTTTTTCATTGGGAATGCTTCAGGAAATCTAGAAGCTCGGTCCATGATGGTCAGGAGATGAGTAAACCCAGTCTTTGTTCTGGGCAAAGGCCCCACCACATCTATAACCAATTCCACAAAAGGTTCCCCAATTGCAGGAATGGGATTTAGAGGTGCTTTAGGGATCACTTGATTGGGCTTTCCCATCACCTGACAAACCTCGCAATTACTAACAAATTGTTTTACTGATGATTTCAATCCTGGCCACCAAAAACATTTTGCTAATCTTTTGAACGTCTTAAATACTCCAAAGTGACCAGAAAAAGAATCATCATGTGACAACTTCAAAACAGACTCCCTAAATTGTGAGGGAACCACAATTTGTTCCACTCGAGAAGTTTTGTTCAGATCATGTGTAGATGGACGACTAATTCGATATAACAAACCTTTCATTACACAAAACCTCGGTTTAGTTAAATCGGCTGTGTCACCCAACTCAAAATCAAACTCTTGTTTCTGAGCCTCAATAAACGTTAAACGGTCCCAATCAAGTTGCAAGATATTACTAGTACTACTAGGACTACCTACTGGCCCGGGCCTTTCTAACTCTACTTCTAAACTACTTAAATCTAAGTCACCATCATTTATCAAATCAGCTGCCTTAGCGGAGGCCCGAGTCACCACCGTCACAGGACAAGCATTCACAGTCACAATAGGGAATAATTCCAGACCCCTATGGTCTACCATGTCATTTCCTAAAATACCATCTATATTTGGAATAGGGATTTTCTCCACCACAGCCAACTCTGTTACCTCATTATACCCAGGGAATGATAATTCAACTTCCACCAATGGAGCTGAAACCACAGTATTCGGGAAACCTCCCAGAATCACGTAATTCCCTGAATATTCAACTAAACCATTTAAAGATTCCCTTAATACTAAAGAACGAGCTGACCCTGTGTCTCGCAAAAATTTTACCTTTAGAATTCCTGAATTCGTAACCAGTCTACCAGGCCATATATATTTATCATAGAGTCATGAAGGTCTATTACCAGTTGGTTTTACCTTGCTGTCATCACCACTATTTACATTGCTACCTTCCGTTACCGGTGGATTCTCAACCTTGGGGGTGTTAGGAATAGTCTTATTTGTTATTACAGATATAGGATTGTCAATATTGTTATTATTTCTCTCCAGATACCTCCTCCTGGCATTACACTGAGCTTGATAATGTCCAGGCTTATTGCACCAAAAACAGGTCCCATTACCTTTGCTCACATTACCAGACACTACCCTGTTTTTGGAGAAGAATCTAGAGGGCTCTCCATTTGAAATATTTCCCTGAGTCTTTTCATTCTTATAATAGGTTGGAACACCTGAATGCTTTACCCTGTTGTTAGCTACATTATTAGATTTATTATTACCATCATTTGGCTTGGCAGACTGGAAATCTAGACCCTGAGACCCAAGATTGCCGGACCCTGCTCGATGGGTTAAAATAAATTCATCGGCAATCTGAGCCGCTTTACTTAGGTTAGCTGCTTTCACCTCTTCCAAGTATATCCTCAGTTCTTTACTACAATATTTCTTAAATTTTTCCAATAACATTAATTCCCTCAAGGAGGAGAAAGAGACTACCTGACGACTCTTCAGCCAATTATCAAATTGCTCCTCCTTGAGCCTAGCAAACTCAACATATGAAATGGAAGCATGCTTGCTAAAATTTCTAAATTTTAGACGATAGGCCTCAGGGACAAGATCATAAGCCTTGAGGACCAACGCCTTTACTTTACCATAATCACGGGCTACGCCCTCCTCCAAA
>NC_090767.1:27626653-27629153 GCF_036898095.1 Palaemon carinicauda
GTGGGATATAGCCTCCAAATTAAGAATATAGACAGGAAATTTGAATGTAAGAATTGGAAAATAAGTTAGAAAACTTAGAACTGTTAATGAAAAGATTTTTGGGGGAATGAGAAGAGGATTGGCATGCAACCACAGCATATCCGACGTACAAAAACGAAGTTCAAATACACACAATTGAAAGTACGCATGCACAGCCGAGTGAAGATATGTAAATCGTAGCTCAAAAGTTGCCATAACTCCAGGCAAGTGTTAGGTCTTTTGATTATAAGTGGCCTAACGAAGGGTTTCAATTGATTGAAGTGTTTTTGAGACTTTGAAGTGGCCACTTATGGGTCATCGGAAAGAGAAAAAGCTATTCCAGTAATTAGATTGCTGAAAGATGCTCCGGCATTGGAGGTAATGTGTAGGCCACAAAACAGTTTAAAAAGTTATACTGAAATAAAACGACGTTTAATTGAGAAGTATGCCGTACCCGATGCAAGAAAGGGAGACTTAAATGAAAATTAAAAACCCACATTACAGGAAGGTGAATATGTTCTTAGTTTTGAAAACTCGCATTTTTCTGGATTTCGATTCATTTGCTACCCGAAGTGCCAATCTCCCAGAAAGTGATAAAAAAAGTAATTGCCGGTAAACATATTCACAGATTATTAAACCGGTATTGATATGGTTATTTGGTTCGATGATAATCTCTCGTTAGCCGACGTAGTGAGTGCAATTCAAAACATCTTAGACAGTTTGCCAGAAAAAAAAAAAATTACTGAATAACTGGCCCGATTCCGAGAAGTTGGCAGCCATCAGAGGCACTCATCAACCCCAAAGCGGGGGTTAGGTGAGAACGCAATCAGCGGTCTAGAAGATGATGGCAGTGTGGGGGAGAGGGGGCAGCGACGTTTGCAGTGCCCGAACCAACGATCCCCCCGCTTCCAAACTTGTCAGGCCTACGGTCATCTATCTTAAGAGTGCCCAGCAAAAAACGGCAATTCCGGGCGGGGCTGTGGCACACATACACCTCCCGATGCCCAACATCCAATGAAAAGGAAACAGAGGAAGAGGTAGACGAGGAGGGAGTTCCATGTTGCCCCCGCATGACATCAGAAGCAGTAGCCGAGAAGCGATGACAAAGGACGTGGCAGAGCAGGCACTGGGAGCTCCATCGGTACCCCCCAACCTCAACTCCGCAGCACTAGGGAACAGCTGCATTGCAGCTGAGGTCATTGGAATGTGCCCCGATATCTCGTAATGGCCATCTAGGAATGTTGGCAGATAGGATTGACCTGCCAGATAAATCCATTTGAGTGCTGAACGACACAGGAGCAAGCGTTTCACTAATTGAAAAAAGATTCTCCTTAAACCCACTACAGTCAACAACATCCATCGTCCTAAACACGCCAGGAGGAAATAAACTACGGATAAACCATACAACGATGGTCATCTTTAAGCTTGGATCTGTGAAGTTTACACATGATTTTTTTGTCTTCCACACCTTCGGAATTTCAGGAATCAAGGCTATCTTAGGATTAGATTTCATCTCTAATAATCAAAAAGATACAATAATAGTAAATGCAGGAGGGTACATTTTGCCGATAAAAAGTCATGAGAGGGTAAGTGCGTGTGCGGGATCGGAGACACATTTAAGTAAGGTGACAGCTGTACCTGAGAGAGAAGTGTTGCCTCCCCAGACACATACGAGCATATCAGTGACCCGTGTTGCCCTCTTCCAGAAGGAACAAAGATTGTTGTTAAGACCCATGACAATTGGGCCCCATATGGTTTTAGATGGCTTATCGGAAATAAAAGAGAACAGAGCTAATATAATGATAGTTAATTGTCAAATAAAAGAGTTGTGTTAGGAAGATATGCTGTGTGGGAATTATAGTTATGTAAAATTGATTATAATAGGATGTTTGGAGCCACAACTCCATCCCAGACAGACGAACGCACTCAGAATCTGGTTAAGCAAGTGCAAAAACTATGTCCGTCAGAATATCAGCCTGTAGTTAGGTACATTGTCAATAATTATCCTGATGTAATTGCAATAGGAGATGAGCCACCTAGGAGGATTGATCGATTTCCCTTTAGCATTGAAACTGGGCAGGTGGAGCCGATCAGGTCAAGGCCTTATAAGGTACCCATTCATTTCCAGGGAGAGATAGAAAGGGAAATTAATAAATTAAGGGAAACAAGGGATAATTGAGGAGGGCAAATCCCCATGGCTTCTCCAATTGTGGCTGTTAGGTAAAAGGATGGCTCGGTAAGATTGTGTGTTGATTATAGGAAGTTGAATGCAGTCACTAAGGATAATGCATTTCCATTGCCCTCGATCAAAGAATTACTTGTGAAAGTACGGGATAGTAAATATTTTACAACTGTTGATTTAAAATCTGGAATCTATCAAATACCCATTCAGGAAGACAGTAAATGTAAAACGGCATTTATAGCTCCTGATCAACTATTTCAGTTTAATTTTCTTCCTTTATGTATTAAAAATGCTACAAAT
>NC_090767.1:27639153-27654153 GCF_036898095.1 Palaemon carinicauda
TAACAGGAACCTCTTCTAACCCCAACATACCAGTAGAGAAGATTTACACAGAAATGAAGCTAGAAGGGGAAAGTGGCCCCTGTAGTGTTCCTATAGAGGAGATACTGAATCACATACCTCATTATGATCACAGTCGACTCTTACTGATCAAGGGAATGGCAGGTATGGGGAAAACCACTCTGGTTAAGAAGATCATTTCTGACTGGCTCAGTAAGAAGGATGACATTAAAGGCCTTAATGACTTTGCCATACTTTTGAATGTAGAATGCAGGGATTCCATTGAATCTTTTAAAGACTTGTTAGTGACGTATTTTGGAGATGTTCACCAGAAACTCAAAGATAATGAAATTATTGATGTGTGTCTGGCTCACAAGTGTCTTCTCATCATAGATGGGTATGACGAGTTGAATGATAAATCAGCAAAATTATTCCTAGAAGTTTTGACACTGAAGAAATCCCGCAAAATTAGTGTTATTGTGACAACCAGACCTGAAGTTGAGGTGAGATTCAACAATCAGGTGAAATCTGATTACACAACTGTGTCTACAATTAGTCTTGAGGGAATTCCAAAGGAGAATAGAGAAGAGTTTGTAAGCAAGTATTATGCAGTATTGGGGTCAGCCAATTCTCCTTTGCAATCATTAGATGAACTGTTAAAGTATCTGAGGAAAACAATGCACACTATGCATGAGGTGTGGGGACTACCCTTAAATCTCGCTCTTGTAACAATTCTGTGGGTGAATAAACCAGATATTATAAGCAACATCACCACTGAAGCTGAGCTCTACTGGCAATTTTACCTTTTGTCTCGCTCAAAATTAGAGGAGCGTTTGGCGAAATACCCCAACACAGCTCATTTCCTACCAGGTGAACTGCTTCAAAAAACGGAGCAGTTTATTGAAAAACTATGTCTTGAATCATTCAGAGCATTACAAAAAGATGAAATCAATATTCCAAATACCACCATCAAATATTTGTCCAAGTTATGTTATTATATGAAATTGCCAGCCGAAGAGCTAACTGGCGCCTTCCTGAAGAAAGTGACCACTTCCCATGGCTCCTTACTTTACAGTTTCCCTCATAAAGGGATGATGGAATTCATGGCAGCTCTCTCTTTCCCTATGAAATTGACAAACCAATGCTGGGACCAATCTGTAAACACAGCCACACCTACAAAGATCTTTGAAATGCTTCTTGGAGGGAGTCTCCCTGAAAACCTTCACAAATATCAAAATATGCTGATACAGATGATCAGCCTATTCCATATGGGTGACGGGGACGAGATGAAGGTGTCATTAGATGCCAAGATTGAGGCAGTGGAACTCCTAGTAAGGTCGGGAGTGAACGACAAAGACTCTGCCCTAAGAGTCTTGAAGAATATCAAATGTGATCATTCTTCTTCGAGATGGATAGCACAGAGGTTCGAGTTGTTTGATAAGGACACCAGAATTAGAGATCATACAATTGATGCGTACATTGCCCTCCTTAGAGCCACAGATCCCCCTCTCCCAAACAGAGAGGAAATTAAAATCGGAATAAACCTTAATGACACTGATGGGTTAGTTGAACTACAAAGACAACTTGGCCGGCATCTCATCAACCCATCAATGGATATATCTACATAACCATTACACAGGAGATTCAGAGCCGACCGTAGAAGAGAGAGAGTCAATCAAGAATCTACTCACCAATGAGTAAGTTATTATTATTTGACAGTTATTTTGAACATTATAAAGATACAGATAATAATCAAATATCTCTATAACAATACACTGGTACATGCTCATACATACAAACATATGCAAATGCACACACATATAGGCCTACTAATAGAGAGAGAGAGAGAGAGAGAGAGAGAGAGAGAGAGAGAGAGAGAGAGAGAGAGAGAGAGAGAGAGAGTGTCACAGCCTTTTGTATAACAGTCAACTTGAGTCTTGTAAACAATACATCTTATATTGTCAGTATCATCATTATCATCATTGTCACAATTAGACTCATAATAAGTCGGCTAAACTTCAAAAAGTCCCGATTTTACTTTTTTTCATTTTTCGGTAATATTAATTTCCATATTTTACGAAATTACTCTTTTTCACTTTTCGTTTTCGTTGCCATCATCATCATCATCATCATCATAATCATCATCATCATCATCATCAACTTGATAATAAAATTCCCAATCAAATCCAATAACTATTTCTTTCTTTTCTTTTCTTCTCTTTGGAACAGTTGTGAGGGATACATAGGCATCTGGGACCCAACGTTCCAAATCCCTCCAAATATTACACACCTCAGAGTGAGGTTCAAGGACCATCCCAGCCTCGACGCCTTCTGTCGATCTTTGGAAAAGACAAAACAGATTAGAGATTTAAGTAAGTAATAATAATATTATTTTCTCTGTTCCTTTCCTCTGAGGGACATTACAATACCTGGCCTCCTTTCCCTCATCCTCATCCTGTCATTCAGTCTGTTAATATCGTTGTTATCATTATCAATATCATTGTTAACATCATTATTATCATCATTATTACTCTATAGATGTAGAACATTATATTCTGAAGTCTAAATCAGGTTTTATTTTGACAAAAAGGAAAATAATGTTTTCATCTGATTTGAATTTGATATAAAAGCTTTCGATGTTAAGTTTTAATTTCTTTCTTTCCATATATTAAAAGGAAATGTCTCATTTCTATGGCGTTGATTTAATTAATAATGATAGAAATGAATCAAAATGATCATGATTGTAATGAATAGGGAAATAATATCGGCACCAGCCATAGTCAAACGCGGCTCCTCCTGACTCCGCCTCCTTCCTGCGCTGATTGGTTCTCTACAAGGATGTGGGCGGAGTTATCCGAAAGGGAGAACCAATCAGCGAAAGGAAAGTGAAAAAGTATCGGCCAATGAAATTGGGCCAATTAAATGAAGCTGAGTTGTTATTGGCTGAGGTGATTTAGATAGTTCGTAATGTGAGAGTTTCATGAGGAGACTGATGACTCTTCTTATGCGAGCGGCTACACACACAAACGCACACACATTAGTTCTTTTGCCTGTAAATTCGTTGTTATTATTATTATTATTATTATTATTATTATTATTATTATTATTATTATTCCCATTTGACCTTTTTCTTTAGAATCTTAAGAAAGAAACACACAGAAAATGTTCAGTTTTGATTATCATTTTACTCAACGTTCTTCTTCTTCTTCTTCTTCTTCTTCTTCTTATTCTTCTTCTTCTTCTTCTTCTTCTTATTCTTCTTCTTCTTCTTATTCTTCTTCTTCTTCTTCTTCTTCTTCTTCTTCTCTTTCAGGTATTCGCTTCAGTGTCAACGACGTCAGCAGCGTCAGTCGCCCCATCCCTTTCTTGGAGAAGGATCCTTTCTTGGAGGAGGATCCTTTCTTGGAGGAGGATCCACTTGTCTTAGTCTATGTCAGGGACGTCAAGGAAGAAGACATCGAGAAGGTTGGGGACATCCTTCGGACATTGCAACCACAGGATGCAAGCAGGTGAGGAGACATCATTCCTTATAAGAGAGAGAGAGAGAGAGAGAGAGAGAGAGAGAGTATTATTATCATATCATATTATTATATTCATTATTGAGTTTACCTAATACTCTAGGAAAATAGGCCTATGTCCTATCAAAATAGATATGGATATATATGTATATATATATATATATATATATATATATATATATATATATATATATATATATATATATATATATATATATATATATATATGTGTGTGTGTGTGTGTGTGTGTGTGTGTCTGTGTGTGTGTGTGTGAAAGGGTACTCTCAGTAGGCCGACGATGTACGTGGAAATCCCTTATAATAGAATGCATCGAGGGAAGTTGGAACTCCTCGTTGCTCTCTTTTTTTATTCTATTATTAGGAACACACACACACTCCCTCACTCACCTTCCCGCTCTCTCTTTCTCTCCATTGGTATTCGTGTGTGTGTGCGTGTGTGCGTGTATGTGTCTGAATGCACATGTCCATCTTAACGAAACAAGATAACAATAAAAGCATAAAATAATGAATAAATGTGGATGACATCATTTCCTTTCTTCTTCTTTTCATTTCCTTTCATTTCATACTATTTTATTACTTTCCTTCTTCTTCCCAACAGATCGTTCAGGTCAATCCACTTTCCTCTGTGTTCCCTGGGGAGGACGAGGAGCCCTGAGGTCATCCTCAGACTCCTCGCCTCCTTGAAGGGAGTCAGGGTGAGACGAGACATCGTGTTCCCATATAAAGAACGACCAGATGACGAAGCCTTAGTCAGAGAGATGGATCTTAAGGCAAAGGAATCCACCGGATGTGATGGTGTATGGTGAGTTTATACTTCTTCTTCTTCTTCATAGGTGTTGTACGATCTCTCTCTCTCTCTCTCTCTCTCTCTCTCTCTCTCTCTCTCTCTCTCTCTCTCTCTCTCTTCCACCAACGTTCCAAACCTTTCAGTAGGTGATGAGACAGGATAAATAAACTGTATTCAATATAGGCCTAGTTTCAAAATTGATATTTCTTTAAGATTTGACTTTTGCTTTTTTATTATTAGCTATTTTTTATAAGAAGATATATATATATATATATATATATATATATATATATATATATATATATATATATATATATATATATATATATATATATGCATATGTATATATAAATTTATATATATATATATATATATATATATATATATATATATATATATATATATATATATATATATATATATATATATATACAGAGAGAGAGAGAGAGAGAGAGAGAGAGAGAGAGAGAGAGAGAGAGAGAGAGAGAGAGAGAGAGAGAGTTGATATGTATAGCAATTTCCATCTCATTATAATCTCCTGTTATCTCTGATTCTTCTCTTTGTTATCCTTTGATCAGAACCTGTGATCATGTGTGTTTGCACCTCAGTATTTAATGTTCCCTTCAATTATCTCCTCATTGCCTTTAACTCCCATCATATTCATCTTCTGCCTTTCTTTTATTATATTTATTACTTCTTTCAATAATGAATAGAATAATCTTCGCCTATGTTTTTTTTTTTAGCTTTTGTGTTTATTCATTGCATTTAACCAAAGTCTTTTTCTTAATGGTGTTGTCTATTTTGCTCGTCAGGTGGTTTTCAAGTTGATAAAATCGCTGGGAAGAAGTAGAAGAAGAAGAAGAAAAAGAAGAAGGAGAAGAAGACGTTCATAAGAGTTAATTCTTCAACTACAGATGCTTTTTATCTCACTCTAAATTCAAATCACCAAATTCTAATTCACAATCACTGTTCATCATTAAATGGTCAAAATAGTGTTACAATACCAAAAAGGGATTCATGGTAATCTACCTTTCTATAATGATTAGATTATAAAATTCACTTTCAGATTATAAAGGTGATTTCTGTAAAGGAATGTGATATATATATGACATTGAAAACAGGATACGTAAATTGTGTTGTCCAGGGAACATGGTAAGGAGAAGATTTGCCTTCTGCCGCCAGAATATAAAAAAACTCCCGTTTCAAACCTACTGCTATAACTTGTACGGCTGCTCGCTATGGGTAAACTATAAGCGTGAATCGATGAGACGTATCACAGTCCTTCACAATGATATCCTAAGACGCCTCACCAATACCCCGAGGCATCATTCAGCTCCAGTGGTGTTTGTTGAAAAAAAGACTGGATAAACTAAAAACCGTCATTCGACACTCTATAGTAAGTCTCACCTCCCGTTCTAGTGAAAATCCCCTAATTCAAAATGTGCTTGCAAGTGCTGCTAGAATAAAATCCAAAATGTGGGAAACCTGGAGTAGGGAAGCGTCAGTGCAATGAATTGTATTTACTAATCTCTGTTGTTGTGGCTATGCAAAATCTTCATCACTAAATAACATTGGAATAATATCCAGTAATGGTATGAAAACGTGTTTCATTATATTATATCTTTGCTGTCTGGAAGTCCTGCTGTTATCATCATTATTATTAAGCAATAATGCTACTATGATTTTATTACCCAGACCTTAGAACTCTGGGATCAACCTGCTAATTGATGTTTTGTACTGTATCACCGATAATATTGCATATCTTATCTTTCTTACTGATGTCATAAATGTAAGATCACTGTACCTCTATTGTAATTCTGTATATGGCTTTTACTGATATAAAGATTATTATTATATATATATATATATATATATATATATATATATATATATATATATATATATATATATATATATATATATATATATATATATATATATATATATACATATATATATATATATATATATATATATATATATATATATATATATATATATATATATATATATATATATGCGCGTGTGTGTGGGGGGGGAGTGTGTTTGTGTTTGTTTAATCATGTCTCAGACATCTACTTGACAATAACAAATGTTAGGGAAAGTTCAACGTCTTTTCATAAAAACCTATTTTTAGGAAACTTTTATTATTATGTTTATTGTTATATCCATTCTCCTGTTTGTTCTATTCACTTATATCTATTCTCAGAACTTTGCTTTTGTTAAATCAGTTCAATCATGTTAAATCATTATATCATGTCATATTCTTAGCAAAATGCTGCAAGACTTGAATGTACTAAGATTCACTCTAAAAATTGTCTAACATCTATTCATGACAATCAAGTCTTGCTGGTGATAGTAGAGGCGATGGTAGGTAATAAGTAACAGTGGAAATCATCATAAATAAATCTCTGAATGAAAACAAATGTTTTTTTCATCACCTTTAACATTTTATTTTTCAATATTAGACTACATTGATAATGTCTTCTGAAATGTCCCTAATCTTCCCTCAAAGTTCTGCACGGAATCTGTAGGCATAAGCTCTTCAGCAAGAAGTCTCTCTCTCTCTCTCTCTCTCTCTCTCTCTCTCTCTCTCTCTCTCTGGAGGTGACTGAAGATATCATTCATACCCAAGTCCTTCAAAGGACTCATATGCAACAAAAAAAGAAATGAGAAAAAGGGATCTTAAAACTTTTCAGACAGGTGAGTACTTTGTGAAATCTATTGTTCTGTATTTGATCAGTTTGAACATTAAAGTAAACTTATCAGGAAGTATAACTTTTTCATGTTAAAAAGGACCAGTTTTGCTGCTAAAGAATCATATTAATATAGTTAATCCATTTACTTTTACAATAAAGGATCAAAATAAACGATTATCTCATTAAGCTTTTTATTGCAGAGATTTTATCTTTTGTAAAACACTTGAACTCTCTAATGGCCTCATATATTGATGCTGTTTCCTATTGCAGATCTGATGAACTGGTAGAACAGAAGACTGACTGACTGACTGGCTTACTGTTGCAATTGATACAGTTCCTCGTCATCTGTTGGACTTGAGAGAAGCTGACATGTTAGGCCAGCGTCCGTCAGACCCATGAAGTGAAATTCTTATCAGAAAATGAAGGAAGGCTTAACTGAAGCTGACATTGGAGAAGAGAATAATAAGATGAGGTAAGAATTTCAGGTTAAGAATTTTGAGTTATTGTTCATAATGAATTGTATCAAATGGTTATGATAAGGAGTTACTTATTTTAATCAATGGAATGAAAATTTAAGATTTGTAGTTACTGCTCCTAACTAGAGAAATAGAAAGGGTAATATTTAAGTTACTATTTTTAATGAATTGAATGAAAAGAGTAACGTTAATATTAAATTTCATTATTCATGATGAATATAAATTACAAAAAACTATTTATACAATTCGACTTATTTTCGAATATTTTCATTTGTTCACACAATGAAATATAAATTTTCACTCTATAAAAGGTAATGATATCTTCTATATCAGCGTGAAACTAGCAAAGGTAGATTAAATGAGGTGTGTCTCTCTTATTCTCATGGCAATACAGAGGCTGAGAGAGACCAACCCAGGGAGAGAAAGACCGAATTGATTATCAGTAGCTGTAGCTTCATTTCCTTTTTCTCTCTCTCTGCTTTCTTCAATGAGTTAGTTTTCACAAATAAAAAGTAAACATTGCTTCTGGTGTTTCAGGCAATCTACTAATATTTTTAGATAATAATTGTAAAAGGTTCCTACTTATAATAATGGTTTTGAGGCATTACATTGATTTCACTAATCTATCATTAACCGTTATGTAAGAGACACACAATTCTGTTTTCCAAAGTCATTATTTTTGTATGTTTATTGTAGGTTTGCAGGAAATGATTAAGTGACGGACGAGCTTCTCTTCGGAAATTCCTCCCTCATCTCTAATGGTGCTTTCATCAGCCATTTGGTGAGCTAGATTGTCAGAGGCCCCGATCGTCAAGGAAAGCTCCAAAGGAGGTCTCTTGGAACCCGACATACCCTGTGAGTAGCAGCTCTCCTCACCTCGGTCTTATTCATTTAGTATAGCACTTAAAATTTGTAATGCGCTCGTATGTTGATGCTATTTCCTTTTTAGAGATCGAATGAATTGGTAGAAATGAACATTGACTGACTGACTGACTGACTGACTGACTGACTGACTGACTGACTGGTGCACAGGGATATTGTTCATCGTCATCTGTTGGACTCAAGAGAAACTAATATGTCAGTCAGACCTACTAAGTCAACTTCTGATGAGAGGAGAAGGACCAACAGAACTAGGGGGGACAAAAAGATGAGGTCAGATTTTAAGGAAAAGACTTTGGAGTTTCTACTATAAATGCATTGAGGGGAAGAAAAATATCCATAGTTATTGTTCTTATTGAATTGAATGGAATAGATAAGATTACTTTCCTTTGGGTAACTTTTGCAAAAGTTTTCTACATTATCATCATCATTACTGTTATCTTTAATATTATTCATGATAAATAATATTTCTTCGAGAATCTATTGCATTAAAACATTGTTAGAACCTTTTCATACTACAGTACTTGTTTTTATTTAATTTCATATTCATTTTTTCTATTATTCTTTTTCTTGGAAATAGAACGTAATGTCTTTATTATATCAACAGAAATAAAGGTGAAATAAATTAGAAGTCTCACCTCTGCAGCACTGACAGACAGACAGACAGACATGCAGAGAGGAACAATTAGGTAATTATGACCAAGGATTCAAGTCCTCTTATTTTCCAAATGTCTACAAATAACTGCAACTTGATGTGTTGTATATGTTTTGACCTAAATTACGTTGTTGTTTCTAAATCACAATTAAAAGTGAAGATAAACTCAGGGTTATCAAACATTCAACTTTTGTTTTTAGAAAATAACTCTGAAAATTACCTATTTTCAATAACTTCATTATATGGATTCTGCTTAAAGGATTTGTCTTCAGTCATCAAGCAAGACGTATTTAACTTATATTTTTTTCACAATATTTCGTTCATGTTTATTATGTTTTCAGGATAAATATTGGTCGAGCTTCAATATCTTCAAATAGGGAGGAGTAGAAGCTTTGTCTTAAGGAATTTTTGCTATGGGCTACGAAACTGCTAGAGCCTGTGTATGGCCGGAAGGGCCAGGCAATGTACTTGAACAATAGACATTATCTGCATTCTGGAAATAGAGTGTGACCTCAGGGAGCAGCTGTCCTCTCTCAAAGTGTTAATTCCTTCACCTCTCGTCTCGGATCGATGTCGGTGAGTACCAGACACAACCATTCCTTAACCTTGTCCTTCTCTAGAGTCATCTTCCACTTCTTTGCAAAGAGCCTCCTCTCTTAAAACTTCTATATTTTTCTTAAGATTTATTGCTGCACGATTCGGTTGATGCACAATTAATATTTCTCCTTTTATCTTTATGCGACAAATTCACGAATGATAAGACTTGGAATGAAGGAGCCATTTGATTCCGGATTGTAAAAATTACCTCCTTACAATGGTTTCAAGGCATTGCATTCATATCACTAATTTATCATTGACCATAAGGCAAGGGGTATTTGATAAGTCTGCTTTATTGTATGTTTGTAGGGAAATGATTAAGGGACGAGCTTCTCTTCGGAAATTCCTCCCTCTCCTTTATTGGTGCTTGCACCAGCACTTAGGTGAGATGTCATTCAAACTTATTGAGTCCTTCCTTGCAAAGACCTGAAAAACACCTTGCCTAGAGTGTCAGAGTCCTGGATCGAAAAGGGAAGCTCCAAACCAGGCCTGTTGGAACGAGGTCCCTGGCATACTCTTTCTATAGCAGCTCTACTCACCTCAGGTTTTTATTTTAGAGGTTGGGCACACTGAATCCACCTAAGAGAGAGTAGAGAGTTTCTCTTAATGAATTTGCAGACAATGTCTGCATTCAGGAACCAGAATACGACATCAGAGAGCAGCACCGAGGCAGTTCTTCAAAGCTTATCTCCGATCGATGGAGGTGATTACCAGACTCAGTCATTCCTTAAATTAGACCTTCTCTAGAGTCATCATCTTCTTCTTCTTCTTTGTATAGACACTCTTTTCTATAACTCCTTTATTTTGCTCATCTTTTATCAGGCAATTTGGCCCATGCAAAATCATATTTATCACAACTATATCATTTTTCGGTGAACTTACATATAAAGTGTAAAGTGTTTTTGTACAACTTTTATCCTGCAGTTAATATTATAAGATAATGAATATATCTGCTCCGCCACTACAAATTCATATTTATTTAATTGATCCATTTTGTTTTGCGATAAAAGATCAGAGTGAAGATATATCACAACAAGATTTTTATTGCAGACATTTTATCTTTTGTTTAGTACTTAAACTTTGTAATGTACTCGTTTGTTGATGCTATACACCTTTTACAGATCAGATGAACTGATAGAACTGAACATTGACTGACTAACTGACTGAATGACTGACTGACTGACTGACTGACTGACTGGTGCACAGGGATATTGACCACTGTCATCTGTTGGACTCAGGAGAAGCTGAAATTTTAGAACAGCTTCAGTCAGACCCATTCAGTCAACTTCTGCTGAGAGGAGAAGGAACACAGAACTGAGACGGACTTTGCAGAAGAGACAAAAAGATGAGGTGAGATTTTAGGGAAAAAAACTTTGGAGTTGCTACTCTCAATGAATTGTAGAAAAAAAAAAAAACCCTGTTCCTAACGAATTAAATGCAGAGTAAAATTACTTTCCTTTCGGTAACTTTTGCAAAAGTTTTCTATATTGTCATTTTTTATTGAATCTATCATTGTTAAGAGTACGATTTTTTATAATAAATAAATATTTCTTTGATAATTTACTACATTAGACGTATAAGGGTTTTCAAACTTTCAGCTCCTGTCTTTAGAAAATAACTGTAAAGATACCTCTTTCAAATAGTTTCATTATATGGGTATCACTTCAGGCATTAGGCAAGATGAATTAAACATATTTTTTTTTCACAAAAGATTATTTCTATGGTTATTGCAAATTTTCAAGAAAATTATTTGTTTAACTTCTTTTTGGAAATTCCACCATTTCTGCAAATGGCACTTGCATCAGCCCTCTGGCGAGAGGTCATTCTTATACGACATATTTTCTTGTTTTCTGTTTAGGAGTCCGAGTAGAGAGTTCTGAGGCCTTTTTAAGACATTTTTCCTATCGGCTGCAAAACTGCAAGAGCCTGTGTATGACTGGAAGGGCCAGGCAATGTACCTAAACAACAGACATTATCGGCATTCTGGAAATAGAGTTTGACCTCAGGAAGCAGCAGTTCATCTCATAAAGTGTTAATTCCTCCACTTCTCATTTTGGATTGGTATCGGCGAGTACCAGACACAGCCATTCCTTTACTCTGTCCTTCTCTGGAGTCATCTTCCACATCTTTGCACAGACCTTCCTCTCTTCAACTTCTATATTTTTCTTATGATTTACTGATGGAAAATTTGGTCAAGTCACAATTATTATTTCTCCTTTTCACTTCTTGCGACAAATTCCCGAATGATAAAACTTGGAATGAAGGAGCCATTTAATTTCGGATTGTCCTTTTAAATGTAAATCTATTAAGATTATTGAAATGAATATGGAATATTTCCTTTTGAAAATTGTTCTATCATAAATGTAATGTGAAAACTGAAAGATATGATCCGTTTTGAGGATCCGTTCTTTCAATTGCTATTTTATATACTTCATGAGAAGTTTTTAATATCAGCTTCATTTAATTGCAGATTCACATAATCAAAGTAGAGTAGTCTAGTCTCTTTGAGAAGCAAGATGAGGACATCATCCCAGCAAATCATCTGGAATCCACTTAGGTGATTAGATCCTCTTGATTGATTAGAACTGAAAAGAACTCACCCGATCTCCTGTTTGATCACAATCTTCAGGTGAGTAACATTATAGCTTTGCTTTTGATCAGCACACAAGTGAAACAACCTTACTCATGGATTAAGGGTAGATGTAATAGATTTAAGGGATTACTCAGCAAGCAAATTGATAATCATATAATTACAAGGAAGTGTAATGAAAACAAAATACTCTTTATTTCATTAATAGCACACTCACACTCTCCATAATAAAATGAGTTAATATGTAAAGATATAAAGGCGACATTTCCTATCAGTAAATTTGCTACTGTACAGATATGATTACTCTCAATAATAACTTAAAGCAATATCTTTAGCAAGAAACTATTTTACTGTGGCTGACATGAAAATAGTGAATTAATCTTTCATGAAACATTCATATATTTCAGTTTCTCTTCCTAAAGGAAAAGATGAAATTAATGAAGCCCTGAAGCATATCCCTCATGATGATTGTGATGGCCCAAAGTACATGGTGATCAGTGAACTTGAATACTTGACTCTTTTCATAATTTTATCACTTATTTCCAAGAATAAAGAACATGCATTTTGGTACAGAACAAGCACATCAGTGTACATTTCACCTCCTTCTCCAGTCTGCTTTTCTGTCCACAATCTCAAGAACAGGTCTTCAGGTCTTCTCCTATCATGTATCATTCCACATGCTCTTCTCAGGATTTTCATTTCCACTACTCGTATTATTTTCTGTTCGTCTCTACATCCAGTCCATTCTGTAGAGCTGTGCACTCCTGTTGTCAGAGTCAACCTATTTATTAAACATTTCTTAGAAGCCCTATAAATACATTCCTAAATTCCATGTGCTTTGTAATAACCTTTGATTCCTTCTCAAAGGAAAAATCAACCTTCTCAACCTAAAATCCTATGTTTTTTTTTCACAGGAATCTGATCCTAAGTGAGAGAAGTCCACAATAGTCCAATGCCAGATTCTGATAACAAGCCGGAGCTGAGATAAGGTTTACAGTGCCCCAAAGAAGGTCCTGTAGTATGAGGCTCTCCACCTGCTGATTCCTGTCCTCAGACTTCCAACTCTGTCTATGCCCCATGACCCTTATTTCCCATCTGCTCAATGGGGTATTTGGGTGAGCAAGGAAGCTAGTGTTAATTCTACCTTAATCCAGAGTACTATTAATCTATTCTTCCTTTGCATTTGGTGAAATTCAAAACCTTAAAATTCGTTAGAGAATGAAAAATATACCTTATTTCTTCACTGTTACCAGACGACAAGAAACTTTTAATTCATAATTTATCTCTTTTTCTGAATATCTTAGTGCTGTATAATCTTTTTGTTTTAATATTTTATCAATGGTTTACCAGGAATGATTTTGTTTTGCTGATACATACAGTATTCATAGTCCTTATAGATTATATTTTTTCATCGCATAGTATAGTTATTCCCTTCCACAAAATAACACTTTTTCTCAATATATATCAGTTCTCATACTGTACAGCCATTTATGACATAATTTGAATGTACTATTCTTTACACTGTATACGCATTTACGACACAATTCGAATATACTATTTATTATACCGTATACCCATACACAACATGATTTGAATGTACTATATTTATACTCTATACCCATTTACAACATAACTTGTATATACTACTTTAAT
This sequence comes from Palaemon carinicauda, assembly GCF_036898095.1. Lineage (NCBI taxonomy): Eukaryota > Metazoa > Arthropoda > Malacostraca > Decapoda > Palaemonidae > Palaemon > Palaemon carinicauda. The sequence goes on from NC_090767.1 coordinate 27,653,025, forward strand.
ACTTTATACCAATTTATGACATAATTTGATTTTACTATTTCAATACTGTACATCCTTTAAGAAAACAAGTTTAATATAATATTTTTATACTGTATACCCATTACGACATAGTTTCATTGTACTATTTACATACTGTATATCCATTTACAACACAATTTGAATATACTATTTTTATACTGTATACTCATTTACGTCATAATTTGACTATACTATTTTCATACTGTATATCAATTTACAAAATAATTGGAATGGACTATTTTCATACTGTATAACCATTTACGACATAATTTGATTTTACAAATTGTTATACTGTATGCCCATTTATAATTGTACTATTTTCATACTGTATATCCATTGACAACATAATATGAATATAGTATTTTTATACTAGACACCCATTCACGACATAGTTTGAACGTACTGTTTTTCTTATTAAACTATATATTTTGTAGCCTTCTGGAATATTTTTTATTAACATATAATCTAATGTACTATATATACCCTTCCTTGAGTTCTGATTTTAACTTTATGCTTGCTCATGGAATGCAAATAGTTTCAATATATATTTTGTGCTATTTGGGAATATCATTTTGTTGACATATATTCCTATATGATATTGATAAATAACCTCGATTATTATTATTTTTGTTAATTTGGACAATTTATGCACTGCACCTGATTATATAATTCACTATTCATTTTTACTGATATTTAGACATTATACTAATGATATGCTGTTGTTGATACAATACACTTACCTCTAAAACTAACTTTTTTATATAAACCTCTTTTTATCATCACAAGAACATTACTTGAAAGTGGTATATATAGATGGTAAGGAGGTTCGGGGGGGGGGGGGAGATTCTTCACGTGTACATGTCTTCCTTGTTTCCTTGTTGTCTATAATCAACAGATCTGAGTTGATGTTACAGAGAAAACGGACGATATCACAATGTGATGGTCAAGTGATGATGACATTTTAGATGTTTGCTGAGTGAGGAGAAGTCCCACTTCTTTGTTAGTCTCGGTGGAGGATGGTACTCTCTCTCTCTCTCTCTCTCTCTCTCTCTCTCTCGAGAGAGAGAGAGAGAGAGAGAGAGAGAGAGAGAGAGATTTGGCAAACAAAAAA
>NC_090767.1:27664153-27674153 GCF_036898095.1 Palaemon carinicauda
AATGGATTCCATTATACTTATATTAGTTTTGGCCCGATGCATAATGAATGAATGTTACAAATGCATTAAATATCAATTTTGATATTTTGAATAAAAATATTACAACGGACGATGATGGAAAAAAAAAAAACTCTTTTGAGAAGTATTGTTTCGATAGACAGCTTGATTTTCTATTCCTATAACTGACCACTTGCAACGGCGTCAATGACCTTACATGTCAGGATGCCAGAAAACTCCGAATCAATCAATCAATCTATCTCAACTTGCACCATGCAAATTGTTGGACAATGAACACGGACAAATGCAGAATTTTTTAAAAAATCGGAAACGAAAACGAGCAACTGTACTAAGGTTATGATCAGACAGAGAGAGAGAGAGAGAGAGAGAGAGAGAGAGAGAGAGAGAGAGAGAGAGAGAGAGATTCACATAAAGGAGATAGATTTGTCCCGTAAGCTCGCTAAAGGGGGGGAGCCGAAATTTCACGCTTGAATTTAAATCCTTTCAAGGTTTAAAGGCCGCTCATGAATGGCAGAGGCAAGGGACAGTGACATCACCCTATCAAGCAGAAACTGACCATATATACATATGATCAACGTCCAAGCCCCTTCTCCACCCAAGCTAGGACAAAAGAGGGCCAGGCAATGGCTGCTGAGGACTAGGCAATTAGACCTATATAGGCTCTCCCAAACCCCTTCCATCCTTTGTTCACAAGGATGTTGAGGTTGCAGCGACCAAAGAGACGAACGAGTATGATCGGGACTCGAACACCAGTCTGGCGTTCCCCAGTCAGGGATGTTACCACATCGGCCACCACAACCCTAAATTAAGTCTATCTTCTTATTCTTTTTCAACGTAACATTAAAAACAGTTTCCCTACGACATTCTTAAGCTGCAGTCAGTCTATGACGATTGCTCGTGTTGTTGCAATTGCACTGTGATCACCTTGACTATTTGGTCGTTTGCATTTCTACAAGTTTACCCAACATGTCACATTTGTTTCAAGAATGTAAAGGATGGTCAGAATGATGAAAAATCTTATGCAACATTCAGCATAATGAACTAATTGAACGACAGTGCCAAAGATTAATATCTAGATCAGGAATAAGAAATTTAATAGACCGTAAGTTTAGAAGAGAAGAGAAGTTCAAGGAAAAATAAATCTGATAGAAGATAGATATGAAAAAAATATCTTTCAACGATGGTCCTTATTTAGTTTGATATTTCAAAACTATAAGTTCTTTATCCTTAGTCCCTGTTAATGTCCATTGATGACATAAAAGTACGATAAATTAAAATCTCACTTGCAAAATATTTTTTTTTCGGAGAGTTCAGGCAACATAATTCTGCTGATATATAGACAGGAGAATATATTACAAAAGTAAATATTTAAGGTTTGTTTATGCTACGAAGAGTTTTTTTTTTCTTTTTTTTACATTTAGCAGTCAAAAATGTTACCTTAGTTTATCATGAATTTAACGATATCCGGGTTATTATTATTATCATTAATAATAATAATAATAATAATAATAATAATAATAATAATACATACATACATACATATACCAAAGGCACTTCCCCCAATTTTGGGGGGTAGCCGACAACAACAAGAAACAAAACAAAAAGGGGACCTCTACTCTCTACGTTCCTCCAGCCTAACCAGGGACTCAGTCGAGTTCAGCTGGTACTGCTAGGGTGCCACAGCCCAACCTCCCACATTTCCACCACAGATGAAGCTTCATACTGCTGAGTCCCCTACTGCTGCTACCTCCGCGGTCATCTGAGGCACCGGAGGAAGCAGCAGGGCCTACCGGAACTGCGTCACAATCGCTCGCCATTCATTCCTATTTCTAGCACGCTCTCTTGCCTCTCTCACATCTATCCTCCTATCACCCAGAGCTTTCTTCACACCATCCATCCACCCAAACCTTGGCCTTCCTCTTGTACTTCTCCCATCAACTCTTGCATTCATCACCTTCTTTAGAAGACAGCCATTTTCTATTCTCTCAACATGGCCAAACCACCTCACCACATTCATATCCACTCTAGCCGCTAACTCATTTCTTACACCCGTTCTCACCCTCACCACTTCGTTCCTAACCCTATCTACTCGAGATACACCAGCCATACTCCTCAGACACTTCATCTCAAACACATTCAATTTCTGTCTCTCCATCACTTTCATTCCCCACAACTCCGATCCATACATCACAGTTGGTACAATCACTTTCTCATATAGAACTCTCTTTACATTCATGCCCAATCCTCTATTTTTTACTACTCCCTTAACTGCCCCCAACACTTTGCAACCTTCATTCACTCTCTGACGTACATCTGCTTCCACTCCACCATTTGCTGCAACAACAGACCCCAAGTACTTAAACTGATCTACCTCCTCGAGTAACTCTCCATTCAACATGACATTCAACCTTGCACCACCTTCCCTTCTCGTACATCTCATAACCTTACTCTTACCCACATTAACTCTCAACTTCCTTCTCTCACACACCCTTCCAAATTCTGTCACTAGTCGGTCAAGCTTCTCTTCTGTGTCTGCTACCAGTACAGTATCATCCGCAAACAACAACTGATTTACCTCCCATTCATGATCATTCTCGCCTACCAGTTTTAATCCTCGTCCAAGCACTCTAGCATTCACCTCTCTCACCACTCCATCAACATACAAGTTAAACAACCACGGCGACATCACACATCCCTGTCTCAGCCCCACTCTCACCGGGAACCAATCGCTCACCTCATTTCCTATTCTAACACATGCTTTACTACCTGTGTAGAAACTTTTCACTGCTTGCAACAACCTTCCACCAACTCCATATAACCTCATCACATTCCACATTGCTTCCCTATCAACTCTATCATATGCTTTCTCCAGATCCATAAACGCAACATACACCTCCTTACCTTTTGCTAAATATTTCTCGCATATCTGCCTAACTGTAAAAATCTGATTCATACAACCCCTACCTCTTCTAAAACCACCCTGTACTTCCAAGATTGCATTCTCTGTTTTATCCTTAATCCTATTAATCAGTATTCTACCATACACTTTTCCAACTACACTCAACAAACTAATACCTCTTGAATTACAACACTCATGCACATCTCCCTTACCCTTATATAGTGGTACAATACATGCACAGACCCAATCTACTGGTACCATTGACAACACAAAACACACATTAAACAATCTCACCAACCATTCAAGTACAGTCACACCCCCTTCCTTCAACATCTCAGCTTTCACACCATCCATACCCGATGCTTTTCCTACTCTCGTTTCATCTAGTGCTCTCCTCACTTCCTCTATTGTAATCTCTCTCTCATTCTCATCTCCCCTCACTGGCACCTCAACACCTGGAACCGCAATTATATCTGCCTCCCTATCATCCTCAACATTCAGCAAACTTTCAAAATATTCCGCCCACCTTTTCCTTGCCTCCTCTCCTTTTAACAACCTTCCATTTCCATCTTTCACTGTCTCTTCAATTCTTGCGCCGGCCTTCCTTACTCTCTTCACTTCTTTCCAAAACTTCTTCTTATTCTCTTCATATGACTGACCCAGTCCCTGACCCCACCTCAGGTCAGCTGCCCTCTTTGCCTCACGTACCTTGCGCTTTACTTCCACCTTTTGCTCTCTATATTTTTCATACTTCTCTATACTATTACTCTGCAGCCATTCTTCAAAAGCCCTCTTTTTCTCTTCCACTTTTACCTTCACTCCTTCATTCCACCATTCACTGCCCTTCCTCATACTGCCTCCAACAACCTTCTTGCCACATACATCACTTGCAATCCCAACAAAATTTTCTTTTGCTAACTTCCACTCCTCCTCTAAATTACCAATTTCTCTTACTCTCACCTCGTCATATGCCATTTTCAACCTTTCCTGATATTTACTTTTTACCCCCGGTTTTATTAGCTCTTCAACCCTCACTAGCTCCCTTTTACATCCACCTACTCTATTCCCCCACTCTTTTGCTACAACTAATTTTCCTTCCACCAAAAAATGATCAGACATACCGTTAGCCATACCCCTAAACACGTGCACGTCTTTCAATCTTCCAAACATTCTTTTAGTTATCAACACATAATCCATTAATGCCCTTTCTACTACTCTTCCATTTGCCACTCTTACCCATGTATACTTATTTTTATCTTTCTTTTTAAAAAAGCTAGCACTTATTACCATCTCTTGTTCAACACACATATCTACCAGTCTCTCACCACTCTCATTTTCACCTGGTACGCCATATTTCCCAATGACACCTTCTACCTCTCCAGCACCCACTCTAGCATTTAAGTCACCCATAACAACTACATAATTCCTTCTACCCAGTCCTTCTACACACCTAGTTAATTCATTCCAGAACTCATTCCGCTCTTCTTCACTTTTCTCACTACCTGGCCCATACGCACTGACAAACGCCCAACATTCCCTACCCAACCTAACCCTTACCCACATTAACCTAGATGATATATCCTTCCATTCCACTACTTTACCTGTCATCCATTCACTCAACAATAAAGCCACACCCTCTCTCGCTCTTCCCCTTTCAATCCCAGACACTCTACCAGACATTTCACCAAACATCACTTCACCCTTTCCTTTCATCTTTGTCTCACACAAGGCCAATACATCCATCCTTCTACTTCTAAACATACTTCCAATCTCACATCTTTTACTCTCTATCGTACTACATCCACGCACATTCAAACACCCCAAAACTAGAGTGCGGGGAGCAGTCACTCTCCCCCCAGCTCCATCTCTTTGTTGCTGTCTCACAGGATACTTTTACAGGAGAGGGGGTTCCCAGCCCCCTCGTCCCGTCCCTTTTAGTCGCCTCTTACGACACGCAGGGATAACGTTGGCGCTATTCTAATTGTTTTATGCCCCCCGCGGCCACAGGGGGCTGCCCCCGCGGCCACAGGGGGCAAATAATAATAATAATAATAATAATTACGTTACTTATACAGTCTAGCGGTGAAAATTCGAACTGTTTACACATAGTAGCAGTTACTCCCGGATTTTAATATCAATAAATCATTACTTTTACTGAATAATTGACACAAGACTCACTCCCTCAAAGCACCTATGATACACTTTCTGAATTCTTTGAAATTTTCATCCATTTTGCCTTTCAATGTCCTGACAATAAACTCCATATATCGAAGACTTTATTTGTTTTCCCTTGTAGGCTCAATCACGACATTGGTCCCAACCAGAACTAGAGGCGTACTAAACGACTAAATGAATTAGCATAATCCCAATTTATCTGCAGTGGTGATACGGGCGTACCTTTCGCAATATATAACCCTGGCAGTGAATGGTCAATTTAAAGGTCACTTGTTATTCGCGTCGGACCTGTACGATTATTCACTGACCTTACAAAGGTCACCCTCTGAGAAGCTCCTGATGGCGTCATGTCTAATAGCTCTTCTGTTCGTCTTAACCCTGGATAGGTACGGTCCTCGGACACCCCTTTAAGGGTATACTCGGACGCGAACGACCCCGACGCCAAAAAAAATTCTTAAAAAATCAGTTTTTGCAGTAACCTCCTTTTTTCTTTTGCCAAAAAAAAACTTCAATGAATGCTTAAAACAACTGTAAAGATAAATACTACTCATCTGCAGTAAAACTATTTATTATAAATATTTTAAAAAATTAAGTAGAAAAAAAAAGACCTGACATAAAAATTCATAAAAAAAAAGTTTATACATATATACACAAATCCTTTTAGGAATTGATTCTTGAATGTTTAGGACACATCTTGATGTATTTTGGATGAAGTCAGACCCATGGAGGTGAAGATCTGAAATGAGAAAAAAGGGTAACTTTTTTTGGCCAAAAAAAATTGTCCAAATTTCATGAATTTTTTTGGGTACCCAAATGAAATAGGAAGTGGCTAATTTTTTTAGGGAATAAACATATGTTATCCTAAAATAGAAATATGTAAAAATATCTTCATTATTTTGTAAATTACATTTATATCAGGGGCCATATCTAAAGGTAATTTTTTGAGTACTTGGAAATTTCGTAAAAAAATACATATATTTAATATAGAATATGATATTTATGCAGGTAAAAATATACCAAAATATCACAAATTCTATAGGGAACAAGAATATATATAGATAGGGCAGCTTACGCTTCGGATATGTCCACAAAATGGCCGCCAACCACACTGACTCAGACTCCCTAATCTGCCACTTGAAATGTAGGAAGGGTATGTCAATTTCAAGGTGTTATTTACTAATCTAATTATTATTGGATATGCATAAAAATTGTATGGTGGGTTGCTGGATAATTGTCGATTATTTTACGACTATAAAATTAAAATTCTGACCCAAAAAAGTTTTTTTGAAGGGAAATAAAATCGAAAAAAAAAATGTAAAACAATATTTTAGCTAAAAAAATTTGATGATATTCAATCAAAAAAAAAGTAAACAAAATTTTCCGACAAATAAACATCTAGAGGAATCATTACTCTGTGATAGTTCCTTAGTACGTAGTAATTTTGAAAGAATTGGGAAAAAACGAAAAAATGGCAATCACCGGAAAATCAAACACATACCTCTATATACGCCATATCTGGCTAAAAAAAAGATAGGCATGGGTAGCCAGATCATCTCGAAACACTTTCCAACACTATAAAAATATAAGTTTTGCGACACTACTTGCCAATTCCTTACGGTAACATGACTAAGCAAAAAAATGCAAAACAAATAAAAAGGGGCACTCGTGGAAAAATGGCCATTCTAATATACAGCATTTCAGAAAAAAAAATTTCAGCCACGTGCTAGGCAAACCATCAAGGCATATTTTCCGACAAATAAACATATAAATGAAATATTACTCTGTGATAGTTCCTTAGTACGTAGTAATTTTGAAAGAAATGGGAAAAAACGAAAAAATGGCAATCACAGGAAAATCGAACACATACTTATATATACGCCATATCTGGCTAAAAAAAAATAGGCATGGGTAGCCAGATCATCTAGAAACACTTTCCAACACTATAAAAATATAAGTTTTGCGACACTACTTGCCAATTCCTTACGGTAACATGACTAAGCAAAAAAATGCAAAACAAATAAAAAGGGGCACTCGCGGAAAAATGCCCAACATTCTAATATACGGCATCTCAGATAAAAAAAAAAGACATGCACGTGTTAGCCCAACCATCAAGGCACACTTTCTAACACATAAACATGAAAAAAAAATCAATAATATATGGCAATTCCTTACTACGTAGTAAATTTTTACAAATATTGAAAAAAAAACAGAAATTGGCAACCGCAGTTAAATACCCAATATACCAATAACTACGTCGTATCTGACAAAAACAAAATCACGCATGGGTAGCCAGATCATCTAGACACACTTTCCAACATTAAAAAAGCAAAAGTTTTACGACACTATTTCGCAATATCTTACGGAAAAATGACTTGGCTAAAAAATTAAAAAAAATTAAAAAGGGACACTCGCGGTAAAATGCCAGACATTCTAATATACGACATCTCAGATAAAAAAAAGACATGCACGTGTTAGCCCAACCATCAAGGCACACTTTCTAACATATAAACATGAAAAAAAAATGAATAATATACGGCAATTCCTTACTACGTAGTAATTTTTACAAATATTGAAAAAAAAAACAGAAATTGGTAACCGCAGTTAAATACCCAATATACCAATAACTACGTCGTATCTGACAAAAACAAAGTCATGCATGGGTAGCCAGATCATCTAGACACACTTTCCAACACTAAACAAGCAAAAGTTTTACGACACTATTTGGCAATATCTTACGGAAAAATGACTTGGCAAAAAAATGAAAAAAAATGAAAAAGGGGCACTCGCGGTAAAATGGTCCTCGTGGTGATGAACGACATTTTAACTAAAAAAAAAAACATGCACATGGTAGCCAAACAATCCACCAAGACTTTCCACAACTGATAACCTATACAAGTTGCACCATTCTACGACAATTTCATAATACGTAATAACTTTGATAATTATGCAAACTACCTCAGAAGGGTAAACTCGGACGCGAACGACCCCGACGCGTCTCAGAAATCGGGGAAGGAGTACAGCTACAGCAATGCACATCTGGACACTACTAGAGCGTGTAGGGGAGACACCTCCTGCAGGTCGATCACCCACAAATTCAGTCACAGGGGTGAGTCACGTGAGAAAAACCTGTTTTTTTTTTACGCTCGGGGTCGCAAACGACCCACCGTACCTATCCAGGGTTAATGTCTCAACTATGCAATACAAATGTAATTCGAGAGAGAGAGAGAGAGAGAGAGAGAGAGAGAGAGAGAGAGAGAGAGAGAGAGAGAGAGAGAGAGAGAGAGAACGGGTTTTCTATTCAAATAAATTTTACATTGATACTGATACCTTAATGCCTTGAGAGAGAGAGAGAGAGAGAGAGAGAGATTTGGTAAACACCTGCTACCGACTCCCAAAGTTCTTTTGTTTGAAATGAATCAGCCAAATACCTTTCTAAACACATTCAAGTTGAGTAAGTTCCCGGTAACTATGGGCTGATAACAGAGAGAGAGAGAATTTGCTTATGAAAATGTTTATATTCTCAGTGTAAATAACATTCAAGTATGTTATTGGAATCTACAAGTTTATCAATGCAGCATATAATGACTTATCTTGGATATTCTTTTTTGCCACCATCCCCCATTACTAAAAGTATACAGATGATCTTACGATGTAAGAATTATACGAAAGTGTTTAGGAATTTGCAATGTTCCACGTGTACATTCAAGCCCCACCAGGTATAAGACCAGCCCCGTCAGGTATAAGACCAGTCCCATAGAGCCACCCTTGCAGAAATTGAAAGGATCACTCAAGTTCTACAGATATTTGAAAAAGGATAGAACACAGAGATAAGAGGAGACTGGATATTTGGCACGATTGCAACCAAAAAGCTAGCACAACACACTTCACTCAAAGCATCTAATGCACAGCTGTCATCTAAAAGAACAAGCTTTTCTAAATAGCGCAAGACACTGAATAAGACAATCGTCGTATACCAATGAATTTGCCCAGTTAAGAAATGTCAAACGTCCTACATCGGTATGGGAATACAACTCCAAAAGAGTTACAGAACCACCCCTTGATCTGCAGCATCCCCAAACAGACCCTGGGCAGCTTCGGGAAATAACTGAGCTTGGAATCTCTGGAGACAAACTTCCATTACCCTGATGGTTCCTAAACGTGTGGAGGACCGCCTACCTGATTCACATGTCATCTCTTCATACCGACACGCCCTAGAATCATCAAGGGCTCCCGACCCTCCTACGGATCCGGTAGCTCGTGTACATTAACAACGCTTGCCAACACGATAAACCTAAACCGACTGCACTAGAGGAGATATTAGCTCCGCACACAGATTACGTTGGATGAAATATTCCAGGAAACTGGAAAAAGAAGAAATGCAACATAAGAAGATTATGAAAGGAATAGCTCTTTGACACTTTGTCAGTAACACCGCCGTACTGTAGGTGCTACTGTATATCATGCGAGAGTAATGGATAAGAATAGAATAAGCAATCCTCTCCTCTCCAGTACTTAATGAAACGAGTACAGACAATGACAATCATTATCATAAAAGAGAGAGAGAAATAATATTACAAATTAAATATTCAACTGAAGCTGAAAGAACTTCATCACACTGAATCATTACATTAATCCAAATTAAATGACGTAGTGATTATAGATAGGAAATAAAATGCATTAGCAGGTAGCACGACTATACCCATTTAAGAAAGGGAGAGAGAGAGAGAGGAAGGAGCAGTTAAGTATATATATATATATATATATATATATATATATATATATATATATATATATATATATATATATATATGTATATATATATATATATATATATATATATATATATATATATATATATATATATATATATATATATATATATATATATATATATACATATATATATAT
>NC_090767.1:27679153-27704153 GCF_036898095.1 Palaemon carinicauda
AAAAACGTAGAGCAACTGCCCAGTTCCAGACGACAGTCGCGTCACGCTTCCAGTAATAGGGAAAAGGGATGTTAGTCAATAAGCAATGGCAGGAATAGAATAGGGAGTTCTGACCAAGGCTGGAATCTGTAATCGTGCCATTTTCTGAAGGCATTATTTTTGTCATTTAATGGTTAACCCGAGAAATGCGGCAATGTCATTTTACTACAGTCCCGTGGTGCGGCTATCTTGACAAAAATACAATGTTTCAGAATCTAACCCATAACTATACCAATGTTTTTGTAATAACTTCGTGCATGTATCATCCAAATATTTTATCCTATATCTTGTTTGTTAATTTGTTATAAACCATCAAAGTTAATTTTAAAGCGCGAGGTGGAATCTTGCGGGATGGCCAATGGGTGAGTCTGGATTGTCTTTCATGGGTAGGGGGGATGGGTAGTATGTTGTGTATAACCCACGGTATCACGGGACTCTTTGCGCCCGGTAGAGGTTAGCGATTCTTATTTACTACATTCCGTATTATGTAATGAAGGTTTTAGGCTATTTTTAACAAATAGCCTTTACTATATATTGAAAAGTGTCGTGATAAAAAAAAAAATACTTTATATTTTCAAATCCTATGATAAAGAATTGTATCTATTCCTGAAATAATAATGATAATTTTAGTTGATGTAGTCACATTTACTATTTACAAACACTTTATTTGCTTCGTTTTTTTCCTTTATCTATTCATAAAGTGACTATTGTTACCATTGCAATTATTTTAAATCTGTTCAAAATAGTATATCATATTTAGAGAGAATATATATTTTTACTTACAATTTTGATAAACCAACTTAGAATATTTGAAGGAACAAATTGACTAAAAGTAATGCAATATCATAGTCTTTTACAAATACATATATATATATATATATATATATATATATATATATATATATATATATATATATATATATATATATATATATATATATATATATATATATATATATTAGTTGTAACCTAAAATGTCATAATATCTAAAGTACATCAAGATAGCAATAATTATATCATATTGAAAACATAATAATTATTATTGGAATCTTCTATAGATAAACATAGTAACTAATAAACTCATGACCTGGCCTATGTGTTCAAACTAATGACAATAGGTTTTTATGACATTTTTAAGCATTTGTATATAGTAATGTGTATATCAAAAGCATCACCCCATTTTAAAATATACAGTATTTACGGTATATACAAAAGATATAGAAAATTCCTATTATGGATTTACATAATGAAAAAAGGCTATATAAAAAAATTCTTAAAAAGATTATTCTCTCTCTCTCTCTCTCTCTCTCTCTCTCTCTCTCTCTCTCTCTCTCTCTCTCTCTCTCTCAATATATATTTTGGGTATGCCAGTGACGAAAGCAGTCGGTTGGACATGAAGGCACATTACATTACATTATAATAGTAACTCATACTCCTTGTAAACAACCCTCCACTTACTGATAATAAAATTATACTTTGTAAACAAACACTCGCGGATATTCAAAACAAAAACATTCAGTATTGTTGTCGTTAATATATAACTAGGCAACCGCCGTCCTGACGTAGGATTTGAGAGTTGCCACAGGTTTTATTTCCCTCCCTACACAATATATTACGATGTGATATCGTTGGTGTGTATGAGTATGTATAATGTTATATGTTTTTTTTTTTTCATCATTTATGTTTCTAATATGTTAATATAAAACCATTTTTAACTGAAAATAATTACAATTCGCCTTTTTCCCTTGCAAAAAAGTTAAATTCCATATATGGAAAGGTTTTATATTATACATAATTATATAGGTAAAATAAAGTTATAAACATTAACATTTCTACCAGAAATATTATTTTATCATAAGAAAAATAATAAAAGTCGAATAAGTTCACAAGGGAATTTGCAAGAAGAGATAGAAAATTGCGCTCTGAAGAGGCTTATAGCAGTCTCCCATACAGCCGCTCAAGAGGCTTGTAGCAGTTCTCGGGTTAATTGCAATATTATCTTGGGGAACAAATTGATCTCTCGTTGCATATTGTGATAGTTTATAATACTTTGTATATCCATACGCACATGATCCTTTTTATCTAGAAATTCATTAATATTTGCTTTGGAAATTGGCATTCTTGAATTTAAATTGGTTTCTGAAATTTAAAAAGCAGTCAAAAGTTTATCATTATCTTACATATTCATACATGCGTTGTACATAGCTAGACACAACTAAAATGATTATAATGCATTGGAATTTTACCAAAATATGTGACAAAAACGAACATGAAATGAAGAAAAAAAAAATAGAATTACCGCCTCTAAACTGTTCAGAGAAAATCCCTTGAGGTCTAAAGTTTGAAATTTGAGCGTCTTTCCTTCCAGACACCACACATGAATGACAACTTCGAATCCAATTTAATGCTTCTGTGAAGGAGACCTTATTTTGATCTTTCATGTGAAGTAATTTCCTCAGCCTTGATTCGTTTTGTGAGATCTGTTAGACCTTTCCTTGTTCCTTATTACCTTTTTTTCTGCATTTGTTGGTATTCACAATTCTCTTATGTTTTTGATAACTTGTTGATTCTTTATTATGATTCCTTTTTATGATATTATGTTTTGTATGCAACCTCATCATTCTTATGAGCTAAGGAGGATGGGTTTAGGGGAGCCTTTAGGTCTGCCTGCTGAGTCATCTGTAGCCATTGGCTGGTGCTCCCTGGACCTTGCTTGAGTGGAGAGGTGGCTTGGGTTCTGATCAAATCTTAGACTCTCTGGGGGTGTTGTCCTGCTATGACATTGTCACTGTCCCTTACCTCTACCACTCGTGGGGCGTCTTTAAGCCTTTAAATGAGCGATGATATTCAAAAGTAATCAATATTGTGTTTTTACGTGTTTTAGTTGCACGAAAATTCAATGAACTGTGTCTTATGACTCGACAGCTTGTGCCTTGTTAGATCTACATAATATTTTTTGCACTTCTTTCGTTTAGAAAAATATAGGTATTCCATTTATAGTATGATAATAGAAATAGGTGGGCTCATTACCTGTCAATACTGGAACAAATTGTATCGAAAAGATACTTGTCACTACTAAAGATTTTGTTCTTTTCCATCACGTGAAGTTTTATGGTGTTTTAAGACAGGAATAATTTTCTTCTTTTATGGTTATCTAATGTCGAATAATGTTTGGAAAACAAATCAAAGTTATGCCAATACCAATTCCGATTTTGATATAATGAGCTGTCCCCTGAGCAATGGTACCCGATATTCTCTCTCTCTCTCTCTCTCTCTCTCTCTCTCTCTCTCTCTCTCTCTCTCTCTCTCTCTCTCTGTATATATATATATATATATATATATATATATATATATATATATATATATATATATATATATATATATATATATATATATATATATATATATATATATATATATATATATATATATATATATATATATATATATATATATATATATATATATATATATATATATGCATATATATATATATATATATATATATATATATATATATATATATATATATATATATATATATATATAAATTACATGAACAAAAGTTGTATCCTATGCATTTCCTATTCTCAAGACTCCTTTGAATATTTTTCTCATCTCAGCCTTGAAGCTTAAACCACCTGTGAATTCCGATTGAAACAGTTGGTTATTTCCTTAGGATGGATATCAAACACAGGAGATATTGGAGAGGCAGACAGGATCCTTCAACGGGTTTTATGCTAATAAGATTTATAGATATAAGGAGTATTTTGCTGGAATAATTATGTCATATATTTAAAGCTCATGCTGTTGTTTTAAAGATATCTGTCTATTTCGTTTTTTTAATTCAGTTGGGTAATTTCCCATCAATAACTTTGAAAGTATGGCATGAAGTTTTTCTGGTCTTAGGCCATTTTTCTTTTAATCTAATTGATATTCGATCGAAAAGACCAAGAAGTTGTAATAAAATTATAGCAACTTTTAGAATTTTTTCTTCTCCATTTTAGGGTAGTTTAGCTATAAATTTACGTAATTTTTATTTGCCATCAATTGAATGATTTTGTTGTAATGTTTTGTACGTCTCCAAGTCACCCATATATTTCCTATCGTTCTCCTCTATCTCTTTCGGGCTGTGATATATATAGTGTCTTCTGGGAATTTTTATATATACTTGAAAGTTTACGTAGCCCAACTGCAATAAATGTCACGTAAAATAACTATTTTAATGCACCAATATTTTATTTTTAGAGTTTTATTTTATATAATTTTTAATCATGTAACATTTTTTTCTTGCGTGCAAAAGAATATTGGGAGAACTTGCTCTAAGGAGGAAGGGATTGCATAGGATTAATGATGATTATATCTGGAAACGAACAATGTGCAGGTTTAAATGGAGAGCGACGATTTTTTTTCTCCTGAATCAGCGAACTTATGACAAGCAAGTCTTGATCGAGGAGAGGAATTTGAATTTACCGGCTAGATAGGCCTTCTTTTATTCAAATAGTATTTGGATGTGTGGAAGGCTTAAGATTACATAACATTCCCTTATAGTTTGCTGTACTTGTGTTGTATTTTCTAAAGAGTCATTTCTATCGTTAGAGCTGGAAGATACCAAAAAGGTGGAAATAGTTTTGGCCTAAGAGAGGAATTTGAATTTACCGGCTAGATAGATAGACCTTCTTTTTCTGTTTAGATAGGATGGGCGGGAGGCTTAAGATTGCATAATATACTGTATTTGCAGTTTGCTGTACCTATGTTGTAATATATGAAGAGTTATCTCTATGATTATCGCAGAAAGGAATTTTATATGAAAAGACAAAATATATTGTAAAGATGGCTACACCAGGACACTGCTTGAAGAGAGATGCTAAAGAGATGGGTAAGAGAAAACCAAGGGAAAATCTCGATAAAACTGACGACATCTTTTCTGGGAAAACGTCGTCAGAGGAAAATAATGACGGATAATTGGATGGGGAAGGAACGCTGGATAAAAAGGGCTCAGTCGGGGACCCATTAAGTAACGAGGAGGAGGAAGAAGAAACGAAGTAAATTTTTTGTCTTTCGCTTGAGAAGGGGTGTTTCTTTTTTATGACTTAACTTTGTTTAAATTACACTTTAAGGTTCAAAGGTCGCTCATGAATGGTGGAGGCAAGAGACTGACATTTCTCAAGATATTGACCTATATATATATATATATATATATATATATATATATATATATATATATATATATATATATATATATATATATATATATATATATATATATATATACGTGTGTGTGTGTGTTTGTGTGTGTGATCATCGCCCAAGCCCCTTCTTCATGAAGCTAGGACCAGGGAGAGGTCAGGCATTGGCTGGTGATGACACAACAAGTATATCTGAAGGCTCCCCCAAAACCCCCAACTCCTTAGCTCACATGGATGGTGAGGTTACAGACACTGCAAGAAACTATCGAACTTGAGCGAGACTCGAGCCCCTGTCTGGCAAATCGTCAGGTAAAGACTTTTGTGATTTTGACCAGAATATTTTTTGTGTGTGGCCCTAAGTATTGGCTTTTTTTTTTTTAATGGAAATCCAATTAGAAAATGATATGTTTAAAGAAAAAAGGCTGGGGTCACCACCACTTTATTTTTTGTTAAATGAGGCTTTATACTTACAAGAATATGCATAAGAGAATGCAATACTTTTGCTTTCTACACACTCATTTTAATGTGATGATTACCTTACCTAATGAAGAGTTTTATCAACCTGCTTATTTATTTTTGTGTTCAAAAAATGAATGGCATCTCTTTAGAAGTTGTGATACATTATGCTTCAGTCATCATATTAGCATAAATAGCGGTATAAAATGTTGTCGTATTTGGTTTAAGCTTTAGAAACTTCATCTGCATAGAGCCACTAGCAGCGACCATTGCATTACCCTTAACTTTTCTCCCTGCTCTCTCTCTCTTTTTTTTTTTTTTTTTTTTTTTTTTTTTTTTACGAAGGTGATGAATGCAAGAGTTGATGGGAGTAGTACAAAAGGAAGGCCAAGGTTTGGCCGGATATATGGAGTGAAGGAAGCTCTGGGTGATGAGAGGATAGACGTGAGAGAGGCAAGAGAGCGTGCTAAAAATAGGAATGAATGGCGAGCGATTGTGACGCAGTTCCAGTAGGTCCTGCTGCTTCCTCCGGTCCCTTAGATGACCGTGGAGGTAGCAGCAGTAGGGGATTCAGCGTTATGAAGCTTCATCTGTGGTGGATAATAGGGGAGGGTGGGCTGTGGCACCCTAGCAGTACCAGCTGAACTCGATTGAGTCCCTTGTCAGGCTGGGAGGAGTGTAGAGAGTAGAGGTCCCCTTTTTTTTCATTTGTTTGATGTCGGCTACCACCCCGCCCCCAAATATGTGGAAGTGCCTTGGTATATGTACGTATGAATGTTTGTGGAATGATAACTTCCTTCCAATGACTTATTTGCTTCATCTTCAACTTTTTATATCATATTCTGAAGTTTGAGACCATCTGTACAAGATATTTCATATTTTCACATGGCGACAGGAAAGACTAGTAATTATTAAGAATTTGGTATTTCAATTGCCCTACTCTTGGTACCATCAAACTGTCTTTCCTGCCGTCCAGTCTTTAAAGATGGATAGTTTGCTAACTCCTCCTCCTTCCATATGCTTTACTCGAGCGAAAACGCCGACGAGGAGGCAGGCAGCCCGGCCGTCCGACAGTGTCAGAGACAGAGACACAGAGACCTCACTCACCTGGAAAGGTTTCCACATTTTTGATTTGTCCGACATGCCTTTCTTAGGCTAAAGGCTTTTATTGGGATCCCTGGTCTACGTCACCCTCTTGTGAAAATCTGCCAAAATCCATCTGCAACGCCTTTGTGCATGGTTCGACAATGGTGAGTACCAAGAATATATAGGGCTTATTTTTAAGGTTATTATTGCGAACTCTCATTGCCTTGTGTTGCCTATTTCAAGTTTTTCCTGTCTGTCATTTTTAACCTTATGAAGATTAGTAATAGATTTTTGTGGTCAATGTTTTATATATCGTATTCTCTTGTCCTTTCAGGTGATTTAGCTCTCGGACTAGTAATTCTAGCTTATTTATAAATTCACGTTCTTAACACTTGGGTAAGAGAATCGTCAAATACATTGTTTCGAATGGTTATATTTATGACGAATTGTCTCCCATATTACGACCGAGCAAATTTATATTAGGTTTACCGTTCATTTCAGGATGGTGTTCGGTTTCGATGTATCGGCCCTTTTATTTCCTTCCTGATACTAATGTAAACCTCAGTTGCTCAATTGTAAGGTAATTTTAAGTGGGTTATTATTCCGATGGGTATATTCTTCTATATAAATGACCATGAATTTTAGATGCTAATCTTCTTGAATATTTCTTTACAGACAGCGAGCGAAGCAGAACGAAGGAAACGCCCTACGATTTACGTGAATTGCCTTGTTCTCCAATCAACTGTTTGTAACTCCGTTACTACGTTATTTTAAAGGCTTATTTATGTAATAAATATCATATTTAATTACATTTTTCCTTCCAACCTTTATTTCAAATCACAGATTTTTATGGTGTTCTGCTTATGGCGCCCAACGTGGGGCAACACAATGAAAGGTGCTTAATGATGGTGCAGATGATCCAGTAGAGAATTTGACCACGACCGGGGCTCCCAGCAGTCTCATATTTCTATTTGCAGGACTTTGACATTTTCCTTTTCAGGATATTAACATTTCATTTAAATAAATATATTTTTCCTTTTCAGAAAGTTAACATTTTATTATTTTGCATTTTTTATACGTTTGTTATAATGGCCAACTTACAGGTACTGATTGGACAACGAAAAGTCATTCGGAGAAAAGTCACCGAACAATTCAATAGGTCTGACACCTATTCTGCCCTTACACAAGAAGAAAAGTTAGCTATTAAAGGTCTTCTTGTTAATTATAGAAACAAGCTGTCGGAGCTAGATGATCATATCCTCTTGAAGAAATTTCCTGACGTATCTGATGAAGCAGAGTTAGAGCCAGAATTAACAAGTTGCCAGGATTATTTAGATAAAATTGAGTATTGTTTACCATTACTTGAGATTTCCAGGGGTAATAATGGTTCTAATATTCCCGACGTGGCCCGCAGTTTACTGAAACAGCCAACAGCTCCTCTTCCTAAGTTTACAAGTAAAGAAGGAGAAGATTTATTGAAATTTATAGCAGAGTTTGAGGCTACAACTAATGTATTTCAGTATCCTGATAGAGATTTACTTTTATTGCTGAAGCAACAGATAGACGGTCGAGCAAAGACTTTATTATGTTCTCTGGAAGCTGACAAACAGCGTTATGTAGATGCCAAAGAATTATTGATTTCCGCCTTTGCGTCTAAGGAGGTTTGTAAAAACAATGCAATTAGGAAAATTACGGAGTTAAGTCTAAGAGAGGGTGATGATCCCTTCACATTTATTTCCATCCTCCGATCAGTATGTGAAGCAGTCAAGACTTTTAACATTGGAGCGGATGAATTTGTCAGATATTTTGCTTGGCACGGCTTAAATGGTCGCTTTCAGCGTCATTTTATTAATATTACAGGAAAAACTCATCCTTCCTTAAATGACATTATTTCACATTTCTTTGCAGCTTGCGAAAGGTACGAAAGTGACGGAAAAGGTGTTGAAAGCTTGAAATGTAAAGCTTCACGTGTCAAAACATTAACACTCCCTCTTCCTAAAGAGAGAACTACCAGCATGGCTGCTGAAGCAGTAACATATGATAAAGACAGGTCTTCGCCTCAGTGTTCTTTGTGTTCTACGGTTGGAAATACTGATAAATTTCACTTTATTCATAAGTGCCCTAATTTTCTTTCTCCTACAGATAAAGTGCATATTTTAAAATCTAAAAATGGATGTGTAAAATGCGGGCAGTTTAATCATGTCTCCGGTAAGTGCCGTTTTAAATTCAAGAGACGCTGTTCAAATTGTAACAGCTGGCATATGACGTACCTGTGTGATAGGAGTCCGCCACCAGGCAGAAACTCTAACAATAATAATAACTGCGAATCCAAGGTGGAAACTTCTCAAATAAGCAGCGGTGTTGCCGTCCTTCCTACTTGTCAAGGTGATTCCATTTTACCCACCTTTTCATTTAAAGTTGGGGGAACTGTTTACAGAGGACTGAAGGACAGTGGTTCGCAGAGCACGTTTGTCACTAAGAAATTGGCGGAGGAGAATAATCTTAAAATCATTAACTCTAAAGTAAAGCTAACAGTTAATGGGTTTAATGGTAACAAAGAGTATTTTACTGAAATTGTTGAAGTTCCTGTTACGATCGGAGATAAATCCTTTATAATTTATTGCTTGGTTGTACCAAACATTAATGTAGCATTGAAATTACCTCTGCTTGGTAGATTAGTTGATAAATTTCAGGCACAAGGTGTTAAATTAGCTGATCAATTCCTTAATAAATTTTCTCATGAAATTGATAATGTTCAGCTCATTTTAGGTACAGACTTCGCTTATTGTATTGCAGGTACAGATACAGTTTTTGGAGGAATAAATTCATCGATGTATACCGAGTGTCATGCAGGTATTTTGCTGTCTGGTAGCATTGATTTAATGATTAAGAATATTGATAATTTAGCTGATACGAGAGTGCAAACATCGGCTGTTAGTAACCCATTTGAGTGTAGTTCTGCTATTCATATCCAGAGTAGTTCCTTTTTGCTGAACTCTAAAGCTGATATTTTTGCCGATGATGACATTAATACTAACTTTGAGGTAAACTGTTCATTTTCTGTAATAAATGAAAGAGGCATGCTTATGGAGAAACCACTGCAACAGGCCACTGATCAACTTCTAGAGTCTGAATGCAATTACTACTTAAATTACGATCAGAATTCCTACAATGATGAAAGTATTGAACTTAATAACCAGTTGGTCGAATTTACCATCAAAACCCTTCGTCGTAGGGAGTCTGATGGACGTATTATCGTTCCCTTGCTGTGGAATGGGAAAGTTTCTCATTTACTTTCAAAGAATGAAAATCTATCTAAGTTGATATTAAGGTCTAACCTCAAGAGACTTAAACGACATCCAGAACGTTTGCAGCTCGTTGACCAAACAATTAAGGAGCAATTGAAGGCAGGCATAATTGAACCCATTTATGATTTAGAAGTGTTTAAAAGTGAGAATCCTCAACATTCTTTTTTACCACACATGCCTATCTTTAAACTGGATAGGGATAGTACCAAATGTAGGATTGTATTTTTGTCTAACCTTAGGGATTCTTCTAATAATATATCTTTGTCACATAACCAGTGCATGTATTCAGGGCCTACGTTAAACCAAAAATTGTCCTCTTCCTTTTTACAGCTTAGATTTGACCAAAAGTTACTCATATTTGACCTTAAGAAAGCCTTTAATATGTTATCTTTAACAGAAACTGATCAGTCGAAGTTGTTATTTTTTTGGTACAAAAATGTGAATCAAGGTGATTTTTCCTTATTGGCTTTTAAGAATGTAAGATTACCTTTTGGCCTTAGATGTAGTCCCTTTTTATTAATGATTTCATTATATTACATACTTGTTTTACAACCTTCAGAGGATTCTCGAATAGCAGATTTAAAGAAATCTATCTATTCCATGATTTATATGGACAATGGGGCCATTACTGCCAATACTTCAGAGGAGTTAGAGTGGTCGTATAAACAGCTTTCCAATATATTCAATCCCTATAAATTTGACATTCAGCAGGTTGTAACTAATGATTCAACTTTACAGGATGAAGTGGACCGCGAAGCCGAGGCAGCTACGCCTTTACGTAACAAGTTGTTTGGTTTAAACTGGGATCGATGTTCCGACGAAATTTTCACTAAACCAATTTTTCTTGATCCCAATGCTAATACTAAAAGGTCTCTTTTACAAACAATTGCTTCACAGTTTGACCTTTTTGGTTTTAATATGCCATTGTTTAACCGCTGTAGATTGTTCATGCATCAATTACAGTGTCAAAAGAATTTACATTGGGATCAACCATTAACGCAAGAATTGCAGAGAGAATGGATTAATATTTGCAGGCAAACCAACAGAGCTCCTCCTTTAAAAATTGCTAGGTGTGTTGGTCCACGAGATGGCAATTATGATATTTATATTTTTTCAGATGCAAGTAAGGACATATTTGGTTGTGTACTCTATTTACAGCATATTGAATCCAATCGCTTAAGCTTTATACATGCCAAAAACCGACTTGTAAATAAGCAACTTAAGAGTAAATCCATGCCCTCTCTGGAACTTAACGCAATACATTTAAGTGTTGAGTGTGCTCTTGAGATTTACAAAGATTTGTCTGGATCTGCTTGCTTAAAACCCTTAAAGGTTAATAATATTTACGTATATACTGATTCTCTCTGTGCCTTACATTGGCTGAACTCTGCTGCCTTGAAATTGGACAAATTAAATAAACATTCTCCATTTGTCGTAAACAGACTTCATAATATTCAAAGAATGTGTGAAACGGTTCCTATAAAATTTAGCTTTATTTCAGGAAAAAACAATCCTGCGGACATAATCACCAGATGTGTGTCATACAACCAGTTGCAAAATTCTTGCTTTTTTTCAGGACCAAATTTAAGTATAAATGAAGTTCCAGAATTGTCAACTACCATACCAGCATTTGAGATGCCCACTGAGGTTCAAGCAACTCCTTCCACAGCTCAGGTTATTGAAGTTGCTAACAATCTTATTGATATTAATAATTATTCCAATTTCAGGAAACTTTTATTGATTTTTCGCAGAATTTTCTTAGTGGTGCACAAGTGGAAGCTGAAAGCGAAAATTGCTTGCTCACCAGTCGCTAATTACTTTGCCCAGGCTATAAATTACTTGTTAAACAATGAACAAAGAAAGCGTTATCCAGAGGTATATTCTTACCTACAGCATGGTCTTAATTCCAGAAAAGACATTCCTCCTATTATAACGCAACTTAATGTATTTTTAGATTCACAGGGTCTTCTGAGAGTTAAGAGTAAATTCAAAAAATGGAATTATGGCTTAAGTGGAAATTACCCTTTATTATTGCACCCAGACAGTCATTTGACCAAACTAATTATTTGGGATGCACACCTCAAATTATTACATTCAGGATGTTATTCTGTATTAACAGAGCTCAGAAAGCATTATTACATCCCTAAACATTTCTCAGTTGTGAAAAAGGCTCTTAAACAGTGTGTTCATTGTCGTAGGTTTAATAATCGTTATATAAGGTTAAATCAGAACTTTTACAGAGACTTCAGAGCAGATCCTCCTACGGTTCCTTTTTCTAATATATTTATGGACTATCTAGGACCCTTCAATACGAAGGATGGAAAAGAGACCCGTAAGGTTTGGTTACTATGTATCACCTGTACTTGGTCTAGGGCAGTTAACCTCAAAATTTGCAGGAGTTTGAATGTTGCAGAATTTTTAAGAGCATTTCAGCTACACTGCTTTGAGTACGGGATTCCTCAACTTTGTATTAGTGATCTTGGAACTCAGTTGGTGGCAGGAGGTAATACCATAACTTCCTTCATTAGTGACCCTCAGACGCAATTATATTTTGAGGAAAATAATGTAAAACCCCTCTCCTTTCAGCAATATTTCAAAGGCTGCAGTGAATTGGGATCATTAGTAGAAGTCTGTGTAAAAATGGTCAAAAGATTAATGTTTGGAGCAATTAAGAATTTTATATTGACGTATGTAGACTTTGAATTTCTTGTCTGTAATATTGTGCATCTCATTAATCGACGACCTATAGCCTTCAAAGAAGCTGTTCGTGCTGAGACTGACAATGTGCCCGAACCAATAACGCCGGAACAGCTCGTGCGAGGCTATGAATTGACTTCTCTAAACCTTATCCCTAATCTTCAACCTCTTTCAGTTGAAGATCCAGAATTTGACCCTGATAATCAAGCTATTTCTCAGAATTACGTAAAGTTGTGTAAAATTAGGCAGACTTTAATAGAGACCTATCATAATGAATTTCTAGGTACTCTGATTCAGCAAGCAGTTGACAGAAAGGGGCGGTATCGACCCGTTACTCATAAATTACTAAAGGTTGGCGATGTTGTATTAATTAAGGAGGAACATACCAAAAGGAATAATTATCCTTTAGGCATAATTCTAGAAGTTTTTAAGAATGATTTGGGTGAAGTTACCCATGCTGTTATTAAGAAGGGAAAAACAGGCCAGACATCAAGGTTGCATGTAAATAATATTATTCCAATACTAGAAAACACAGGAAGTACCAATTCAGCTACTCCTGATGTTAGTAATTCTGTTACTTCGTCCTTAAGGCCCAAAAGAAAGGCTGCTATATTAAGCCAAGAAAGGACAAGACAGATGCTTTAATCATTATTCAGTGTTTGTATTTTCTTGTATTTAATTTAATTATTTTTACATTTCTTAAATGTATTTTTTCTTACATTTGTCCTGCTATATATGTTTCAGGATGGAATTTTTTCATTTCTGAAAAAATCCCATCTTCGCCCCTGGACTGTACAAGATATTTCATATTTTCACATGGCGACAGGAAAGACTAGTAATTATTAAGAATTTGGTATTTCAATTGCCCTACTCTTGGTACCATCAAACTGTCTTTCCTGCCGTCCAGTCTTTAAAGATGGATAGTTTGCTAACTCCTCCTCCTTCCATATGCTTTACTCGAGCGAAAACGCCGACGAGGAGGCAGGCAGCCCGGCCGTCCGACAGTGTCAGAGACAGAGACACAGAGACCTCACTCACCTGGAAAGGTTTCCACATTTTTGATTTGTCCGACATGCCTTTCTTAGGCTAAAGGCTTTTATTGGGATCCCTGGTCTACGTCACCCTCTTGTGAAAATCTGCCAAAATCCATCTGCAACGCCTTTGTGCATGGTTCGACAATGGTGAGTACCAAGAATATATAGGGCTTATTTTTAAGGTTATTATTGCGAACTCTCATTGCCTTGTGTTGCCTATTTCAAGTTTTTCCTGTCTGTCATTTTTAACCTTATGAAGATTAGTAATAGATTTTTGTGGTCAATGTTTTATATATCGTATTCTCTTGTCCTTTCAGGTGATTTAGCTCTCGGACTAGTAATTCTAGCTTATTTATAAATTCACGTTCTTAACACTTGGGTAAGAGAATCGTCAAATACATTGTTTCGAATGGTTATATTTATGACGAATTGTCTCCCATATTACGACCGAGCAAATTTATATTAGGTTTACCGTTCATTTCAGGATGGTGTTCGGTTTCGATGTATCGGCCCTTTTATTTCCTTCCTGATACTAATGTAAACCTCAGTTGCTCAATTGTAAGGTAATTTTAAGTGGGTTATTATTCCGATGGGTATATTCTTCTATATAAATGACCATGAATTTTAGATGCTAATCTTCTTGAATATTTCTTTACAGACAGCGAGCGAAGCAGAACGAAGGAAACGCCCTACGATTTACGTGAATTGCCTTGTTCTCCAATCAACTGTTTGTAACTCCGTTACTACGTTATTTTAAAGGCTTATTTATGTAATAAATA
This sequence comes from Palaemon carinicauda, assembly GCF_036898095.1. NCBI lineage: Eukaryota > Metazoa > Arthropoda > Malacostraca > Decapoda > Palaemonidae > Palaemon > Palaemon carinicauda. Next base: position 27,693,742 of record NC_090767.1, read on the forward strand.
TCATATTTAATTACATTTTTCCTTCCAACCTTTATTTCAAATCACAGATTTTTATGGTGTTCTGCTTACCATCAGTCAAAGCCGTTGCCATCTGCATTGGTATTAAAACTTTCGTTGAATTAATACGAAAAACTATGTCAACATGTCGAGGAAAAACAGATTCCAAATTTTTATTCCTTTTCAAAAGCTTAACAAAATTATTATAGATATTGCTTATGGGGATAGAAGTTTAAAGCTTCAAGGTATTCAAATGCTAGGTTTTGAAATGTCAATCTACTGAATAGAAGAAGAAAAAAAAACTCAGCTAGATACTTCCAATATTGTGTGAATTTCTCTTGCTTGAGAGTACACTCAGGCACATTATTCTATCTTGTTTCTCTTCCTCTTGTTTTGTTAAAGTTTTTATTATCCTCCTGTTATTGAGAAGTTTTTATATTTCATTAATAGATGATGTATTGATATTGTTCTGACACTTCTCTTGTAGTTTTTCCTTATTTCCTTTCCTCACTGGGCTATTTGCCATATTGGAGCCCTTGGGCTTATGGCATCCTGCTTTTCCAACTAGGGTTGTAGTTTAATAATGATAATAATAATAATAATAATGATAATATCAATAATAATAATAATAATAATAATAATAATAATAATAATAAGTCAAGGACCAGGGAAGGGGGTTGGTGTGGGTGAAGTATAATCTACCCATTGTTGGTAAAAAAAAAAAAATTACTTTAGAATATTTTCTTCCTCGTGAAACCTCAGATAAGTTGAACATAATGGTAACATCTATATAACAAAGTTTTTATTGAATTAATGTTGTAGATTTTTGGTTCTGAACTTAAAAGTGAGAGCTTAGTCTTGTAAAATATTTTTTTTTTTATCCGAAATACTGAGGTTTCAAAGGTATTACGTTTCCGAGAGACCAAAATATTGAGAAAAGGCAAAGTATCATCGTGTTCACTTTTTGTAAATTTCATATTTCATCATATATAATTCGCTGAAAAACACTTCAGGAAATTCTCTTTGATTCTGGGAAGTTTGGTCATATGGTCCAGCCTTGGGACTGGGGAAATCATTCTTCTCCAAGTGTAGCTGGGGGAAATCCCCGCAGTTGCTATAAGAAGTTGAAGTTTATTGAAGTAAAACCAGTAACTGCAGTTGCCATAGGAAGTTGAAGTTTGTAGAAGTTCGAAAGGAAGATGGAAGACAGTAAACTGGACAAGAGGAAGTAGAAAGCCAAAAAGGGGGTGGGGAATCCAGGTATCCATTTTGACATTAATATTTCTCTTATGTATATGCGTCTGTAATTCATAGTATTATGTTTGAGATATATTATATCACTGTTTTTCGTAGTTTTGGTTCCGGTTTAATTAACACTAACGGCATTTATAAAAAGAAATGAATCGTATCCATTGAAATGAGAGTTTCTTAAATACATTAAAATGGTTGTTCTTCCTTCAAACTTCTCGAACCTTTTTTTCGGCAGGAAGTCTGGAATGAATTTATTAGAATGCCCTGTGACTTTTAATGGTTTGCTTTTGAAGATATGATTACATTAATGTCTTTTGTGAATCGAAGTCAGACTTCTTTTTCTTCTTTGACTTTTCTTTCCCCTGACATGTTTTCTTGACACATAACACAGCGGTTTTGTTTAGTCGGTTTCGAAATTGTTATATATGGTAAAGAAGAACACGTTCTTTGAAGGATATTTTCATTGCTTAGTAAATTTCTATTTCCCTTATATGTTTCTTGACTCATCACGCAATGATCATTTAGTCGGTTTGGAAATTTCTATATATAATAAAAGTATCAATTTTTTCAAAAGATATCTTAAGTGTTAAGTAAAGTAATTTTTCTCATGTTTTATGTAAGATTAATTGAATCTTTTAAAACTTGAACATTAGTCCTCTGAGATTAACCATCCCTCTGCAATTTACCTTATTCTTAATTGTCGTAGTTTTTCCTCCCAAGGCCGTTGCATGAGGTCACTCACGGCTGGCCTTCCAAGGAGATGTTGGAGGCTGATATGAGTTTAGGGTCATGGAAGAGAATACGAATTTCCAGAACCACGTGAGGAGAGTAACGGAAACTTAGTCTGGCTCTTTTTGTGTACAATTCTTATTGGTTTTCTTAAATTACACATCGTTGTTTGGTCATGAATTCGCTAAAGTTTGAATAGTAGTATTATTCTTCCTTTAGCTTGATAAAAAAATCTGCTTTGCCTGCTACTTGTCTTTTTTTAAAGAATACAGCTTTATATTTCCTTACAAGATATTTTCTTACAAGTTACAGTGATAGTATCACCTTTCCTACTCTGGCTAAGGACCTGATTTAAGTCGCTTATGGTTATTTTAAGATTCATTGACGTCAGAAATTTATATATAGAAGAAACAAAACCAAATAGTTTTCTCCATTAGTCATTTTGGAAATATGAAAATAAAGAGATAGAAAAATAACTTGTGCTAAACATAAAAATCGGTCTCTAACGGTATTTATTATAGCTGGAATTTCCTTAACTGTAAAGTCCTTTGTAGGAATTTGTACGTTTCGGTAATATTATTGAGGAAAGTTAAAGGAGACGGAATACTCATTTCTGTCAGATAAATGAGAAAATTTAGAGTGAGGTGAGCACTTTGGTTCTTGGCATTAACTCTAAATTACATATGAGGACAATTTTATGTTGTTTCCACCCAAAGGTAATTCGTGATTTGGTTTGATGATAAGTTTTTACGTTTTTTAATTTATTTTCAAATACTAAACAGACCAAAGAATCGTATCCTGCAGCTAGGTTAAATAAATCATATCTGTCTTGGTAATTTTGGAGATATATTTTTCCATGTTTTTTCCTATGGAACGTGAAATAATGTTAACGATAATGATCTTATTGTATATTTGCTTCTGCTTTCAAATGATTACATTCTTCAAGCATGGAACTCTTCCGTTATATCACCTATATAATAAAGAGCAAGTGTATATATATATATATATATATATATATATATATATATATATATATATATATATATATATATATATATATATATATATGTTTCTCTTCATGCCACGGGGGAGGGAGTAGTCACTCTCCCTGGTGAGATGGGGTTACCCCGAGAGTTACACTCTGAAACCAAAATCTCCCTCAAATGGCAGAACCAGCGGGTTTTAGTTAGGAAATAGGGGGGTGGGTGGGTGGGTTGAATATGTGAGTGTGCTTGTTTATCTAAACATTTTGACGGCTCAGATATAGCCTACTATTTGGAGACTAATGTCAATAACGGCTCCATTATCTTGAATTAGAATTATTAGATGGTTAAGTGGACAGAAAACGGGTCCGTTTTTGTGTCCATCGTAATATGTATAGTATATATGCATAAATTAATGTGTACAATGTAAATGGATAATTATTATGATCTAGAAACAAGAAGAAACAGAAAAATTCCCTGTTGACTTTACAGAAATAGTGTAAGTTGAATAATGTATGGTTATGGTAGCCTATTGGAAACATCCCTGCCTGGCGATCTGCCGGTCCGGGGTTTGAGCCCTGCTCAAGCTCGATAGTTTCTCGTAGTGTCTGTAACCTCTGCATCCATTTGAGCTAAGGAAGGAAGGGGGGGGGAGCCTATAGGTTTACCTGCTGAGTCATCAGCGGCCATTGCTTGGCTCTCCCTAATCCTAACTTTGGTGGAGAAAGGGACTTGTTGCTAGGGCATTGTCCTGCTACGGTACTGTCACTTTCCTTTGCCTCTGCCATTCATGAGTAACATTTAAACCTTCAAATGGATGCTTGATTAGACGACCTGTCTTAGAGGAAAGGCTTCCTCGAAAAACAAGAAATTCCTTAAATGTAATTCTACTTCTTCTAGTATGATGTTGATCTGACTTTTACTATATACAAAGTATATGTCAGGAAATTCTTTCATTGGAATGATAAATTCATTATCATAACAGTTGGATATCCGCTATTACTTATCTAAACGATTGAATGACAAAATTATATTAGTTACTAAATTTTGGTTTATTTTAGGTAGTTGAGCAAGTAGTCTGAAGATTTTTATAGAATTGGTAATAATTCAATCTTGGTATTGGTTGATATTTGTTCTTGTGGCCTATCAATTTACCAAAACTTTCTAACGAAGTTCATTCAGTTTTTGCAAAATCTCTTCTGCTTTTTGTTACGCACGAATGCAACACAGAATTAATGTAAAGCACAACATAAAAGTTATTTCCGCTTTTGTCTCGTAAAAATTAAGATGAGAGAAGCCTCATATTCGTCTTTAATTCATCCTTAAATATAGAGTCACATACGTCAAAGACCGTCGTCAAGAAAAGTGTGCATGTGTGCATTATATATATATATATATATATATATATATATATATATATATATATATATATATATATATATATATATATATATATATATATATATATATATATATATATATATATATGGATATGTATATATATATATATATATATATATATATATATATATATATATATATATATATATATATATATAATGTTACACACAAATTTTGTGTATATTTGTGTTTATATATACACACACAAACAAATGGAGCCATTTCTAGTCCAATACAGGGGACAATGGGCTCTGACATGTCATTATTCATGTCTGGGGATTTGGTAATTTTCAACACCACTGCAAATTGGTGATGTTAGGAAATTTTAGTGTGATCGCTCACAGCAAACCACCTAGTATGCTTGGCCCTGACTAGCATAGCTTCGCTGATCATACTGAAATCGTATGCATTGTAGTTGATATTGGTATGATTTTTAATGAGGATAAATGAATACTAAATATACTAATATTTCAACAAAAGGAAAACGATCTCTCTTATATATCATAATATGAAATCTTTCCGTTTGATGAGAGGACATGTTATTAACAGATTGTGTTCGTCTTGTATGTAATTATAAAATTAATTTTCATTATATTATAGTTAGAATAAAAAATGTTGGCCGGGTCAGCAAAAAAACTTCATCCTCTAACGTCAAAATATTTTTGTCCATCTGCATTTCGTTCAGTTGACGTCAATTGAATCCACTGAAGGTTTAGCGTTAATTGTCTATTGATGCTGCAGAAATGATTGTTAAGAGATAGGAATGAAAAGAATTGCCAGTGAAACTATGTAAGTCATTTAGTATTTGGGAGAAAGTGTTGAGTTTTGCTCTACGTTCCCCTCTTCACTTTGAAGGCAGTTATGGGCTTCGTTCGTAGAAATTAATGTATTTCTTGTATTACAACGCGTATGTGGAACTGTTTTGTGAATGAATGAAACATCGGTCATAACGAAGATTGTTTTAAATAATTATGAAGAAAATGATTTTCAAAGGGAGTGGGATACCAATAACCTTCGCTTCTCTCTCTCTCTCTCTCTCTCTCTCTCTCTCTCTCTCTCTCTCTCTCTCTCTCTCTCTCTCTCTCTTATCAACGTCAACGTGTTTATTTTTGCTTCACTTTTCATGTGTCCATCTGATGAGTATAATACTAATATTTAGTTTTTGGATAGCCAACTATAGTCAGTGTTAGCAAGAATAATAATTTATTAAGAAGGATGATCATACGAGGCATTTATTGATTATCAGTGTTATTACTTACAGTATTGTTTTTTCATGAAATTGTGTTTCCATTTTTATCCTGCTTACATTGTATAGTTGACTTTATTAATTCCGGTACACTTCGTGAGAAGCTAAGGAGACGTGTGACAGCTGTTTAGCCAATAGGAAACAGTTGGCTAAGGCTCTGTCTATAAAGCGAAGTCGCTGAACATGTAAATCCGGGATCAAAGTTTTTTTTTTTTTTTATTATTAATGTTACGAGGTGCTGTTTACCAAATAACAATATTTTTCTATACAGCACTTCGTAAGATTGATGAAAAGGTTTGGTTTCGTGTTTATAAGCTCAGCGACATTGTTTTACAGGCAGAGTTGCCAACAGTATCTCTTTTTGTTTCCTTAGCGTCCCATGAAGTATACCGAAATTTATAAAGCCAACTGTGCGTGTGTATCACAGCAAATATTCCTTTTAAAGGGAAGCGTTATTAAAGCAAATGTTTCTTTTTCAGGTAAGCGTTTGTATGCAGGTGTGGCATCGTCTACAGACTGCATTTCGAGTCGGTAAGAGTTTAGTATTTGTTTCATATATTTCACCAATTGTGATTCCAATAGAGTTCATCTGCTTTATTAAGAATGTTCTTATTATTTCAGAAAACTCATTGAAAGTAATATCTCTCTTGAATTTGCCTTCAGTCGTATTAGCATCAGAACTGTGCCTTTAGCTTCTAAGAAAACAATGTTCCCCCTATATAATAAAGAGGAAATCTCTCTCTCTCTCTCTCTCTCTCTCTCTCTCTCTCTCTCTCTCTCTCTCTCTCTCTCTCTCTCAAAACATATTTTCTTTATCTTTTTGTTTCTCTGGCCTTTGAGTACAACTATAAAAGCTTCATTATGTATTCATGAGTTTCCGAACTTTATTAACCTCCGGACAGCTAATGACGACTTAAAGCTGATGGGTTTTGTGATCGAATCTCCTCATTTTTTTTATCAGTAGCTGATTATTTCTTAAGTTAATTAGGCATACCATAGAATTAACGTAAGTTAATTATTTTGTTAATTATTTTACTCTGCAATGAACCCAACTTGAAGTTTTGTGCATAGATGATGTTCACTGAGTTACAAATAAATGTTATTGTAATGGTGTACGCAAGCCATAAAAAAGGACGACTAAATACTTACATAGATATGCACACACATGCACACTCACCCCCTCTCACCAGGATATGACTACTTCCACTCCCCTAATGCGAGGGAGAACTGAGTGTAACCGAACATATATATATATATATATATATATATATATATATATATATATATATATATATATATATATATATATATATATATATATATATATATATATCCATCCAGACTCTTGCCCATTATTACATAGGGGAGAATTTACAAAACTTAGTTCTGTATATAAGTGAACAACACAACCTCTCTCTCTCTCTCTCTCTCTCTCTCTCTCTCTCTCTCTCTCTCTCTCTCTCTCTCTCTCTCTCTTCATTTTATAGCAGATATCCATCTTGACTCTTGCAAGAGCCAGGCATCATATGATTGCAATTTGTGTTTATGGTTCAACACAAGGCGGCATATTAGATCAACTTCAACATTCTGTAAATGTTGTGTTAATTTCCTTATAACTTTATATGGTTTATTGACTATGGCATATTATGGAGTGTAATATAAGTTATGTAATCATCCATGATGCAAGTTGTTACTGAAAGATTTTATTTACGGTTGTATTATTCAATAAAGGTTTCGTCTTTAATATTCGTTATCTCTTATCAGCTTCTTTTTCTGTGTGTTGTTCATCGGTTATGGAATAGATATCGATTCACTTTTGGAAGACGATTGCTGTGAAATTTTTCCTCACCACGCTGGCCAATGCAGATTTTAGTCTGATCCCTCTTAGAAATTCAATCTAGTATGGGTGACATGGACTAGTAGAGCTTCGACGATCATATATATATATATATATATATGTGTGTGTGTGTGTGTGTGTGTATACAGCATAATTATCTTAGTATATTTCTAATGAAAAAATAGAACAGATCGTAAAGAAACAACCTCAACAATTTGTGAAGTAAAAGTTGATGATGATGATGATGATGGAGCAGCAAGAAAACTATGTATAGTCAGAGAGCGAAAATATCATTTAATCATTCTCTCATATCCCTGAAGAGTGAGAAGACTTTCAGGAAGTTACAAGAATAAAAATTTCAACCGAATAATAAGGAGAATGTTATACGATATTTTGATTCAGTAGACATTAATATTATATATATTAATAGTTTTGATAACAAAATAAGTTTTCCTTTTTGATAAAAATAATATTGATTATATCTATCAATATTTGCTTCTATAAATTAAAATCTACTGTATGAAATTAAATGTTCAAAGGAATGAAGGACGTCTTGTATCAATCACTTCCGAGCGAATTTCTTCCGGAGTTCCTAAGGAAATCTTGAAGAACTCGTCCGGAGACTTAAGGCGGAATTAGAGAAATGTAAAGAAAAAAAGATTTTGAACTTGATACAATTAAATATTCATTAAAATTACAATTGGGAATCATTTCGAGAAATATTTTTGTTTTTTTATTTTAAAAGTAATTCTAGTTCCAAAAAATAAGCGTATAAAAATTCAATGATGTCTAATTTCATATAAATTTACATAATAATATCCGAAACTTTGAGTTGAAAAAAATATAAATGTATGAGTTACACACACACACACACACACACACATATATATATATATATATATATATGAGCTATTTTGTTCATTCGTCCTTTTACAATTGCAAATGAACCAACGGTACATTCTTCCAAAAGATAATGATAAAAGGACACGTACATATATTTTCCCGGCCGCTATGAAATTTGAGTCACTTTATAAAAAAAAAAATAGGAATTTCAAATATACATTTTTACCTTATAGGATGAAATACGTTTTCCTTTTCTACATAAAAATGGGGAAAAATGGAATATTCATCTCTCGATGCCTTTTATGCGTGTGCGAGTGAATTTGCATAAGGAACTCTATTTCCTAAAGGGATGAAGAGCTACCCCCACCCCTTCCATCATCATCCTATCCCTGTGCCGTACAGAGGAAATCCTATGCCTTTAAGGAGCAACCAAATAGGGGCTTCCTGAATCCTACAACAGGCCATTTTATGCCCTAGATGATCTTACTACGATCATTATTACATCCTATTGTGTTGTTTCCTTTCATTATTTTTTATAAAATCTTTATTATAATTTTTAATTTTATTTCTTTACCATTTTCATTTCAATAGTAAAATATTCTAATTTAATTGTTGTTTACTTCTCTTGTAGCTTATTTATTTCCATTCGTCGCTGGGATATTTTTTTCCATATTGGAGCCATTGGGCTTAACAGCATCCTGCTTTACCAGCTAGGGATGTAGCTTAGCTAGTAATAATAATAATAACAATAATAATAATAATAATAATAACAATAATAATAATAATAATAATAATAATAATAATAATAATGATAATAAAATAATGATAATAAAAATTATAATAATAATAACAATAGTAATGAAATAATAATTGTAATAATAATTGATATTAGCATTTTAATCTTTCATTTTCTATTTCCTGCTGACCAGTATTCTGCGTGGTACATAAAACCCCTGATGCTGGGAAAGTTTATTCAACACCAAACTAAATATGAGAAGTAATGAACAATTGAAATAAAATATTTACGAACAAATTAAAAAATGTTGTAGTTTCTTGAAAGAAAATTAACTTCTACATTTTGAGGAAGGTGAATTTCACAGCTCCGTTCTACAGATAATAATAAAAAAGAATGTCCTTCCTCATTTCCTTTAATTTCTTAGATAAAGGACTCGCTAAGGACCTCCTTCCGACCTTCCTAAAATCAAGGAAGGGAATCCTGCTACTATTGAAGATAAGAAGCCGTTTACGGAGGAAAATAATGTTTATTTTCTTTTAAACTAGTTTACGCAACCTGTCAAAAAGACGGCTAAATTTTTCGATATGCATTCACACGTACATACATATTCAACTCTTCCAATCCCCTCCCACTTTCAGAACTACAACACGGCAGTTTGGCAATTCTTGGGAGATTGTTGTTTTCCGTGTGGTTCTCGTCAGAGTGAGAGGAATAGGCAGGACATATAATGAGAGTGACAGACAAGAGATGGACATTAAGAATAACAAAAGGTGTCCCTAGAGATGGTAAAAGAAGCAAGGGAAGGAAGAGAAGACGAAGGATTGAGGAACTAATAAAGTTTTCAGGCGTGGACTGGCACAGAAAGATCATAAACAAACGCAAGTGTAAGGACATATATATATATATATATATGTGTGTGTGTGTGTGTATATATATATATATATATATATATCAGAATCGGCTGCTACTAGTCCAATGGAAAACAAAGGCCTCAAACATGTTCCTCCACTTGCGTATGTTTATGGTTTTTTTGTGCCAGTCCATGTCAGCAAACATCCTTAGTTCATCATTTCATCGTCTTCTCTTCCTTCCCCTGCTTCCTTTACAATCTCTAGGGTCCCAATCTACCATTCTTAATGTCCATCTATTGTCTGTCATTCTCATTACATGTCCTATCCATGTGCATTTCTCTTTCTTACATGTTAGAATATCCTCCACTTTAGTTTGCTCTTGTGTCCATGTTGTTCTTTTTCTGTTTCTGTGGGGATAACATAGACAGATTATATACATATTTATGAACATATATATATATATATATATATATATATAATAGTACATAATAAAATCCATGACCCAAGGGATGAATGGAGAAGTAGGAGTATGAGAACG
>NC_090767.1:27706653-27741653 GCF_036898095.1 Palaemon carinicauda
TTCCTCTTCCTTCCAGGATTCTTTGAAGACTTTAAGTTCAAACGAAACCACCATTTAAGGCTTCAGATACTTTTAGTTCTCTCCAAAGTCACACATTGTCTCCAAAGTCTTCAAAAGAATATCACGTTTTCAAGATCGCTCAAGTCTTTACGAATTGGGATTCTTCTTCAGGATTAAAGAAGTCTTCGCTGCAGTTTTATGAAAATATCTTGGAGACAGTGTGTGAAGAACTAAGAGTCTCCGGAGGCTCAAAAGTCAGTCTCAGTGGATCGATGTCTTTAAGGGATTGGAGACTTTAGTCATATGTATTTTTCTCGTAATAAGCTAAGCCAAATTGAATGATGGAAGCACCTCCGGCGATTCCGGAGGAATCATGGGTATCCTCTGATACTCCCAGAGGGACCCTTCCCCTCCATTCCTCCCCCCTTCACACACCCTTTTCCCCCTTTCCTTCCTCTTTCTGTCTCCCTTCCTTCTCCTTTCCACCCCCTTCTCACTCCCTCCCCCTCCTTTCCTCCACCCTTCTCCCTTCATTACCCTCCTTTCCTCAATCCTTCCCACTCCCCTCCCCCACTCCTTTCCTCCCTCCTTCTCTGTCCCTTCCGCCTCCCTTCTCACTCCCTTCCCCCTTCTTTCCTCCCTCCTTCTCACTCCCTTCACCCTCCTTTCCTCCCCTTTCTCACTACCTTTGCCCTCCTTTCCGCCCTCCTTCTCAGTCCCTTCCCCCTCCTTTCATTCCCCCATCTCACGCTCTTCCTACTCCTTTCCTCTCTCCTTCCCATTTCCCTCCCCCTCCTTTCCTTCACTCTTCTCACTCCCTTTCCCCTCCTTCCCTCCCTCTTTCCCTCTCCCTTCCCTCTCTTTTCCTCTCTCCTTTTCAGTCCCTTCCTCCTCCCTTCTCACTCCCTTCCCAATGCTTTCCTCCCTCCTTATTACTGCTTTCTTCCTCCTTTCCTCCCCGCCTTCCCAATCCCTTCAGCCTCCTTTCCTCCCCCTTCTCAGTACCTTCCCCCTCCTTCTCACTCCCTTCCCCCTCCTTTCCTTATATCTTCTCATTCCCTTCCCCCTCCTTTCCTCCCCCTCCCCCATCTCACTCCTTTCTTCCTCCTATCCTTCACCTTTTCACTCCCTTTTCCCTCCTATGCTCCCCTTTCTTGCTCCCTTCCCCTCTTTTTTTCCCTCCTCAATCTCTCTCCCTCCTTTCCCCCTCCTTTCTCACTCCTTTCCTCCCTTCTTTCCACTTCCTTCCCCTTCTTTCCCCCCTTCCCACTCCCCTTCCCCCTTGTTTCCTCCCCCCTTTCTCACTCCCTTCCCCTCCTTTCCACTCCCTTCCACCTCTTTTTCTCTTCATTATCACTCCCTTCTCCCTCCTTCCCCCCCCTTCTCAATCCCTTCCCCTCCGTTCCTTCCCCCTTCTCATTCCCTTTCCCCTCCTTTCCTCCCTCCTTCTCACTCCCTTCCCCTCCGTTCCTCCCTCCTTCTCACTCCCTTCCCCTCCGTTCCTTCCCCCTTCTCACTATGGCAGGATGTTGCAACAACAACCCCCACACCCTTGATCGCACTTAACAGACAATTGTCTCTGCAACACAAACTTTCCCCTTACTTTATCATGAACTGGACTCTTAGACAAAAGGACAAACAAAACAAAACATACCCTTAATACTATATTTCTTAAAACTAAAACGCTCAACATAAAGAATCCACAATCAAATTATCAACACTTGAATATATAATAACCGTATACCATTCAAATAAATCACCCAAAAAAACCTAACAAACTTAAAATTAAACTTCACACCAACACCCAAATATGTATGCTTATATATTTATAAAGACAGACACTCGTCCAAATGAGCCAGAGTCTTAATTAATGGCACACTGACACAGCCGTCAACACACTGCAGAACTGTCTTTTACTGCACACAACCACACCTTTGTGGCTAGCAACACACTGCGCGGCCATTTTCCGCAACTACCTCCCTGATTGGGGACCTGGATATCATCATCATCATCATGCGTAATCTTGATAAACAGGCCAGGTCATCAACAGTTGGGCAATTCAAAATAGCAGTCTAAACAAAATCACTCACAGGCCAGGTCTTCAACAATAATCCCACAAAAAATTGAGTCACTCCAAAGGAGGAATCACGGCCTGCCAAAATAAAAAAAGAAAAACACTTACGAACACTTCTAGCTAACTTAACTATCGCACTATAATCAAAGATAAATAAAAAACTGTTCCTATCATTCACAATCACGTCCAGCAAATATAAAAAAAAATGGTACTTATTTTTGAAATATATAAACACTTCCATCGCTGGTAAGAAAAATATATAAATTCAGCGTTCACACAACTACCTCAGGACGCCGTCAATCAAAAAAGCATTTTCTGCTAAACATTCGCCACTGTCGTAACCTAGCTGAAAACATAAACAAACAATCTCATTTAAACCAACAGTCTTTCTCACAACAAACAATCGATACACTAACTACCTCTCTCTCACTCTCTCTCTCTCTCTCTCTCTCTCTCTCTCTCTCTCTCAGGATTTGGCAAAAAACAAAAAATAAAATAAAACAAAAATAAATCCTCCACATCACTCCCTTTCCCCTCCTTTCCTCCCTCCTTCTCACTCCCTTCCCCCTCCTTTCCTTCCCCCTTTTTACTCCCTTTCCCTTCCTTTCCTCGCCCATTCTCACTCCCTTCTCCCTCCTTTCCTTCCCCCTTTTTACGCCCTTTCCCCTCCTTTCCTCACCCATTCTCACTCACTCCCCCTCATTTTCACCCTCCTTCTCACTCCCTTCCCCTCTTTTCATCCAACCTTGTCACCCCCTTCCCCTTCCTTTTTCCCCCATTCTCACTCCCTTCCCCTCCTTTCATCCACCCTCCTCACTCCCTTCCCCATCTTTTCCTCACTCCTTCCCACTCCCTTCCCCTCCTTTCTTCCCCCTTTCTCACTCCCTTCCCCCTCCTTTATTCCCTCCTTTTTAATCCCTTCCCCCTCGTGTCATCCACCCTCCTCACTCCCTTCCTCTCTTTTCCTCCCCCCTCCTCACTCACTTCCCCCCCCCATTTCTTCCCTTTTTCTCACTCCCTGCCCCCTCCTTCACTCCCTCCCTTTCTCCCCATTCCCCCTCCTTTCCACTCCCTTCCCCTCCTTTCCTCCCCCCTTCTCACTCCCTTCCCCCTCCTTTCCTCTCCCTTCTCACTCCCTTCCCCTCCTTCCCTCCCCCTTCTCACTCCCTGTGCCAAGGATGAAGGATATAAATTTCTTTGGGTATGAAGTCCAGACAGTGACATATTCTTCATACTTCTATATTATGCTCCAAACTTAGGTGTGCAACTCCTTTTTGATACTGGCACTGGGAATAGAAGGCGATTGATAGATGTCACAGAACCATCGAAAGGGTTCACACATACTTATTGTGCCGCTTTCCTTGGTCTGCTTTCCATAGTCTGCATGCATTCAGTAGATGCGATATGACCAGTGCCTTTAAGGGAATTGTCAATTTGACAACCGCTGCGAATTCTACAGAAATGCCCAAAGTACCAAGAAGTCTTCATTTGCCTAGGGGAGTCATGGGAGGTAACTGATGAAATATTCCTTGCTCTTGAGGATTTCACCTGCACCATGTATTCTGCCAAAACTAAGACAAAGGAGGTTGACCAGCTTCGATACTAAATGCTCGAGTTAAAGTGCAGTCGCTGGAATAAAAAAAGAATGTTAATCTTTCATCTCTTCAGCCACCAAGAGTGTCTAAATGAGCATATCAGGAGGTGAACTATCAGGTTGCGATATGGAAACGTGGCCATTATCCCAAACCTGAGGTCCCTAATCCAGCTGTGGATCATGGTTGGATAATGAAGGATGGAAATCTAGAACCCTGTTGGTTCAAGGGAACTGCACTTCCTACAAGTATGGCTGATATACTTGAGACGATGGACGATGATGAGATGTCTGATGATGAAAACAATGAAAGTGATGGAAATATTGATGATGACTATGAAAGTGATGATAGTGGGTCCGACTTAGACTAAGAAAGTTTCAAGTAACAAGATGGTAGATTTCAGGGTCGAAGGACCAAGGACTTCCCTTGTATCACAAGATATTTCCAATAATTACCTTTCCATTAATTAAAAGTGGATCCAAAGGTACCCAAGTAGACTATCAAACTTTATACCTTGCATAGGTTGACTTTTTTCTGTAGTCCAAAGCAACACAGTGTGAATTTTCCCAATAAGGTCTTGCATCATATGAGTATATTGTACATTCATGTACAGTTTTATTGTATTTCATTCATGATTGTCGTAACCTTCAAATAAAGCATTTCTGTTGTTGATTTATGTGACTTTCCCCAAATTTACTGACAGACTTGTTGAGACTGCCTTTATTGAATGCTGTGATCTCAAGAACCTGGGTGAGGACACGAATATTATCTTTCTTGCTGCATTCATGGAGGAGTTATAGACAAGTCAAAATTACGTCGTCCAGTGTGGCGACCATCTTGAATTTCAGCATGATGTAATTAGTTGACATTGCTGAGAATGCTTTTTTTGGATTCTCCGACCCCCAAAACCTGGGAAAACACACCAAAATAATTTCCGTAGCCCCTCTATAAGAAGAGTTAAGAGCTTTATCAGTTTTTACGATTTTGAGGCAAAAAAAAACGACAAATTTCTTGATTTGGCCAATAAGTACACTTAATGGGTATCATTCTATTTCTTGAGGTCTCTAGAGATGAAATAAGGCAGAAAAAGTCATCAGATATTGGTCTGGCTGGTCCTCGGGTTTCATTTATGGAGGTGCCTAAAATTTTCACTTGACCCCAAAATTGGTGACCTTTTTTACCTCTGGTGACCTAATTATTAAATATAATTGCAAATTGTCTATTTTATCTGTTAGAGAGGCCCAAAACAAACATTTTGATATGTCATTTATCTTTCTGTGACCATTCAGTCCGGAGTTATGTCTAAGTAGGTTTCCCCTACACCAAAACTGGCAGCTGCAAAATTTTATGATGTCATCAAATAAAGTGGCCGAGGAGTCAAAGTCTAAACGTTTGATTTGATTTGGCATCGGCTTCGTTTTTGAAATTTAGATTTATTTCTGTTAATCCTAACTTTATTTGAGAAATTTATGCTATATTTTAGTGTAGTCCTAAGTGATATGATTTTCAGATGCCTATTCCATGCCTATAACCGTAAAACAATTATAGCGATAATTGCTTATGCGAAGTCAAAGTTAGAACTAAAGACATTCGAACACGACATACGTCTATTTCGCGTTAGGATAAAATAAATGAATTTGATACGTAAAACTAGGCCTACGCCATTGTTTTCTATGTAGGTTTTCTCTATTGTTTGACTAATTTTGTCATAATCACCTTAGAAGATCATTATTTTGTCTTTCAGTTAATCTAGTGAAATGGTATAGTAATAACACCTACAGTCCGTTGCAAGGGACACATTGTTATTATAAATGTGTGTGCGTGCGTGTAAACATAATACCTTGAACATATCCTTCTCTCTGATTACGATTCACATTCTCCTTGCCTACACATATACCAAGTAGGCTGGCCTACAGTATTCTTTATAGATTCTCCTCTGTCCTCATACATCTGACAACACTGAGATCACCTCGCAATTCTTCTTTCACCCAAGGGGTTAACTACTGCACTTTAATTGTTCAGTGGCCACTTTCCTCTTGGTAAGGGTAGATGAGACTCTTTAGCTATGGTAAGCAGCTCTTCTAGGAGAAGGACACTCCAAAATCAAACCATTGCTCTTTAGCCATGGGTAGTGCCATAGCCTCTGTACCATGGTCTTCCACTGTCTTGGAGTAGAGTTCTCTTGCTTGAGGATACACTCGGGCACATTATTCTGTCTTATTTCGCTTCCTCTTGTTTTGTTAAAGTTTTTATAGTTTATAAAGGAGATATTTATTTTAATGTTATTGTTAAGATATTCTATTTTTCATTGTTTCCGTTATTCACTGGGCTATTTTCCCTGTTGAAGCCCATGGGCTTAGAAGCTAGGGTGGTAGCTTAGCAATTATTAATAATAATAATAATAATAATAATAATAATAATAATTTCCAGACAGCAATGAGACTGTAATTCATATATATATATATATATATATATATATATATATGAAAATTTGCATTTTATAATATAGGGTAAAATAATACAGATAATATAACGAAAGTATCAATAAAAGACACAATATAAACAAAATAGAAATATGGAAGTTTCATAAATCGAATGATTCTAGTGATAGTGAGTAAGCAGTGTTGCCAAATTTCCTCCTGACAACATCATTTTCCTTAATAACACTGATACTGAATTAGAAGTTCCATTTACATTTGGCACATGTGCGGCTAATCATAGGCTATGCTTTAGCATGGTAGAGAAAATACTAATTATAACTCTCTCTCTCTCTCTCTCTCTCTCTCTCTCTCTCTCTCTCTCTCTCAAATTTGATATATCTTTCCCTCTTCTCCCTGTGTTTTTAATACCAATATTCATTACCTATGGGTATGTTTGAAACGTGATTGTGTGTGCGCGCGTGCGTTAGTGTAGAGGCGGAAGTCTAAGCAGAGGTCTGAGAGAGAGAGAGAGAGAGAGAGAGAGAGAGAGTTCAGTCTCTTGCAATAGACCAAAGTCCATGAAAATATCTTTCCTATTTCACCATGACGTAAGGTAGCTACCCCCATCGGCCTTTGCTCTAAAATCGAAAATATTAACAATAAAATAAGTTTAATCCACACAATAGAATAAACTGGGAAGCCTGTTGTTTCTTCAGAGCCATTATTTTATGAGTAATTCCACTGATCTCAGTTTCATTAGACCTATATCAAACTTTCTCCAACAATCTTCAATATACTTTGACCTAATATTATTCCTCCAACAAATTTTTCCAACATTCTATCAGTTCTCTTTCAATCTACCTCCAACAGTCAATCTCCACCAATCTTTCGTCAGTCTCGCCCAGTCCTCCAAAACACCCACAATTTCTAAACTAGATCTCCCATAATCTCCCTCCAACACCTAATATTCAACTCTCTCTCTCTCTCTCTCTCTCTCTCTCTCTCTCTCTCTCTCTTTGTTCCTGCTTCCTCCTCTCTTGCATCCATGCTGTCCAACCTCTGAGATTCTACAAACAATACATGGAAGAGAGAGAGAGAGAGAGAGAGAGAGAGAGAGATTCACTAAATATTGTAAGTAATAAAGACTCAAAGATATTGCGGTCTCCGTTGCCACTATACGATGGATTGTAAGCCGAAGGCTTATATCAAGTTCTGTTGACGGAAAAATTTTCGTATAGAATTTTGAATCGTGTCTCCCAACGTCTCGTCCGGTTACACATAATATCCATGCTAATGTTGTGTTGTGACAACCAACTACAATATAGACTACTCTCTCTCTCTCTCTCTCTCTCTCTCTCTCTCTCTCTCTCTCTCTAAAAGGTAGGGTTTAGGGAGGTATGGGGGATGAGAGGGGGAACACGACAGAAGCTTCTAGAATCTTCGAGAGAAGGAAGAGAGGACACAGTGTATGATATGTGTGAGGGAGCAGCCATGGCGTTTAGCAACAATCCAACGGTTATAGAGAGAGAGAGAGAGAGAGAATAGTTGAAAACGTAGGGGGTTGTAATGCAGGAAGGGAGCAGGGAGTGCAGTGTAGGGAAAGATATAGGGACAATAAAGGAATGTACCAAAAGGAGAAATTTGCGAAAGACTTCACGAGAAGAAGAGCGAAAGGGTGTTATGCAATTAAGCGGTGTCAGAGAGGAGTTTTCAGTGTAGGACAAAGAAGCGAAGGCAAACGACAGACAAAGCGGAAGCAATGAATGGAAGGGAGGGAGGGAGTACGGTGTCCGGGGAGGGAGGGAGGGAGGCAGGGATTTGAGAGGGGCAGGGGTGGACACAGCATTCTGCTCTAACTTATAATCAATATTAATATAGTAGACATTAATATATTTGTTGACGCAAAAGGATTGAAGTGGGATTGCCAGTGTGACAGGGGATATTTTACAATAAAAAGATAGGAGTTATTTTTCTCAGGTTCAGAAGGAGAGAAGCTGAAGGTGATTAGCAATATAGGATGAGACAAAGGATACGTTACACTTCCCTGTTTAATGGGTTTGCATTAGGGAGGATAGAGCTCCGCGTGGGATAGGATAGGGAAAGGGATAGGCAGGGATAAGGAAGTTCTGTAGAGCGTGCTTGTGTAAAGGGAATAGGTAGGGAATGGAGGGGTGAGGTTTGTGTGCTGTATGGGATAGGAAGGATAGGCGGCATAGGCTATCCTTACTGGATAGAGAAGGATAGGTTTTGCCGTGATGATTGTGAACGTGATATGCCATATCAGCGAGATGATTATGTGAAAGAGATTGGTTACAGCAGAGATAATAATAATAATAATAATAATAATAATAATAATAATAACAATAATAATAATAATAATAAATATTATTATTATTATTATTATTATTATATTATTGTAATAATTATAATAATAATTATATTATTATCATCATTATCATTATTATTATTACATGTTAAGCAACAACTCTAGTAGGATAAGCAGGATGCTATTAGCTCAGAGGCTCTAGCAGGGAAAATAGCTCAGTAAGGAAAGGAAAGAAGGAAAAATAAAATATTTTAAGAACAGTAACATTAAAGTAAATATTTATTATATAAACTATAAACACTAACAAAACAAGAGGAAGAAAAATAAGATAGAATAGCGTACCCTCAAGCAAGAGATTGGTCATATCAGCGTGATAATAATATGAAAAAAATGGATTATATAATGAAATTATGGTAGTTGAGAATAACATTTTCCTGTTAATTAAAGTAATAAGTTTGTGTGGGTATCGGGCAGTGAAATAAGGAAATCCCTTTGGCTCTGCAAAATCTTAAATAATTGAATGGACAATTTGGCTAAAGAATGCGGAAGAGAGGAATGGGAGGCTTAATGTGGATAAGGGGAATAGATATAAGATAAAGAAGGGATAGAGAGAGGGTAGGAGGTTAGGAACAGTAGCACTCGAGTAGAGTGCAGGCGCAAAAGTTAGTGAAATATCAAGTGCAAATTCCTTGGATTCGTACTTAGGCCTATGTCAGAGTAAGTGTGAATAACAGTTTTGCCGAAAGACTTCCTCATAGGGTAAACTTGTAGACTGTGCTGGAGAATGAAGGAAAGTTTTTGATATATTACAAACGATCGGGATGGAGGAATTTGAAATGTAATAACGTGTGACGGTGCCGAGAGAAAGGTTGTGAACTCAAAGGCAATGTGAGAGCAACCGAGTTAGTTTATTAAAGAACACTCTCCTTTACATACAAAATCTCACAGCAACAAGAATTTTCAGGTTCGTTTTAGTGCGAGTGGAGAGCAAAGATACAAGCACAAAATGAACTATGTACGATCGTGTGACACACGGTTGGTACAAACGTTATGGTTTAGCTGTGCACAGCTGTAGTACAGTGACTTTGTCTCTGTATTTGAATTGTCTCTTCATGTGACCTATTGTGTTTTTTTGTGTTTTCTTTTCAGCTATTATGCTCTGTTTGGTGAACTTCAAATCCTTGCTGAGAATAATACCGAGATCTTCCTCCTGGTCCACACTTTCTATTTCATTACCCAGTAGTGAGTCATCTGATTGTGGGTTTACTATCAACTATGTACATGATTTTGCATTTCCCACAGTTGAAAGACATTTGCCATTTTTGGGGCTATTCTCTTAACTTCATTAAATCCTCTCTTAAGGCTTCTACGTCTTCTGAGTTCGCAACATTTTTGCCTAGTTTAGTATCATCGGCAAAGAGAGAGAGAGAGAGAGAGAGAGAGAGAGAGAGAGGAGAGAGAGACTAAAAACGTTATACTGCACGTAATATTATTATTACTAGCTAAGCTACAACCCTAGTTGTAAAACCAGGAAGCTATAAGCTCAAAGACCCAACAGGGAAAAATAGCCCAATGAAATGAATAAACTACAAGAGAGATGGTATTCAAAATATATTAAGATCAGTAACGGCATTAAAATAGATCTTTCATAAATAAACTATGAACTTATAAACTTAGGTCCGCCTGTTCAACATACAAACATTTGATGCAAGTTTGAACTTTGGAAGTTCCACAGATTCACCTGCACAGTTACAAAGATCATTTTACTACCATGCAAAATATGGAAGTGTTTATATTCGGTATCACACTAAAATGTGTCATTTACAGGCTTAACAAATAAGTAAAAATTGACCTCCAAAATTGACACTCCATCAACCGTCATCGGTTCAAATATCGTCCAATCGTTCCATGGAGTCCAATGAGCCGAAGTTAAGCGAGGTTATCTCTCCTCCTCCTCACTCACTCACATTCAAAACTTAAAGTTGAGGAATGTGATTGATTATGGAATAAGATTTCCATACAAATTTTATCTCTAAAACTAATTTCATCTTAATTTTGATAGAATAAGCGACATAAATATAGTATTGGACTATCAACACTAAAGCTGAAACTAGAGAGGCACTCAGTAGTAAGCAGTAGTAAGCAATTGTGTCTTCGCCACGTCAAGCAGCAGTCTTATTCGCTCTTAAACTCCACAGCATATTATTGTACTTCGATGTATTTTTTTTCAAAATCTAATGGATTTGTCCTTGGGTCACATACCCCACAGGTCCACCAAGTTTTGTTTGAATAGCTCCAATAGTTTTGGCATAACGTTATTCACAAACAAATAACAAACTGATAAAATATATAGCATATTCTCACATAGAATATCACGTAATCACTTCATTTATTCATATTTTAGATATATATATATATATATATATATATATATTTATATATATATATATATATATATAGTATATATATATATATATAGAGAGAGAGAGAGAGAGAGAGAGAGAGAGAGAGAGAGAGAGAGCAAATACGAATAAATATAATTTAACAATAGAGAAAAAGTCGGAGGGACCAAAATTAATATAGTCTAGGAAATTGGCGGGAAGTTGCATGACCATCCGTCTGTGGTAACGGTTGAAGGCGTTTCATTTTCAGTGGTCAATCTGTACTTATTTGTCGGACGTATGAATGTCCTGTTTTAATGTGATACCAATTGTAAGACATTATACGTTTTGCATAATCTTGGATTCATTATGTATAACCTGTAATAGGTTTTAAAAGAGATATCAAATGTAGGCCAACGTTTTCGGTGTGTGTGTGTGTATGTGTGTGTGTCTAGGACATTTCGAATTTCTAAGGATGTCCGGCAAATCCTTTTTAGGTTTTAAAATTGACATTTTTATTTGTTTAACGTAGATGTTTTGATTGATGAGTTTTGGCTATGTGGCTCTGTTCATTACTTCATTACTTGATATAAGTTTGGTGAGATCGGTGTTACTGTATGGACAATAGTCATGGTATGACAATGAAACATTATCCAAGTGATTTAGTAGATTTGAGAACAAAGCCCCTAGAAGGATATTAGGAGTTGAATGGCAGGACAGGATTAGAAATGAGACTATAAGAGAGATTACTTTCGAGTGCCATATGTTTATGAGATCATTGTGAGGGGTAGATGGAGATGGTTTGGCCATGCTCTTCGCACTCCCCAAGAGAGATTAGTTCACCAAACTTTCAACTGGGTCTCCACAAGGCACTAGAAGAGTTGGAAGATCCAGACCTACGTGGCTGAGGGCTTTGAAGCGTGAAGTAGGTGACGAATGGAGGTATTGAATTAAAAGCTCGAGATAGAGACTACGGGCGAAATCTAACCGAGGCCCTTTGTGTCAACAGGCGTAGGAGATGATGATGATGATGATATCCTATAATACCATTCCCGAGTTTTTCTCCCGCGCTCTCTTCCACCCTCCTCCTCCTCCTCCATCTTAGATATTTCTACGACGGAGTTTACTATAATTCTCTTACGAATGACAACCTTCTTCTTGTTAACCTTCTCTTATGCTTAAGCTAACCTCAATCTGTCACTATTCATAAATCTTAAGCTTTTACTTTATAAAACAAATTCGGTCTTTTTCTCATACGATTTTATTCTGACTTAAGTTGCCGTCTCTCAATTTCTCGAGATAGTTTACGCCCTATTCCTCTGTCTTTGACTCAATCGCTTTTCCTTCCTTCCCACGGTCTCCTACTTCCGATCCCGTTCAAGTGTTCCTCTTATAGACCGTCACGCCCTCACACACACATTACCGGTGACAGCCAGAGCGACCTGTCAGCATATACGGGTTTCACTATAAGAAAAAGTTGACCAAGACACCTGCTCTGCAGAGGTCACCTGACCTGGAGACCCAACTCCAGGCTTCTAAACTAGGATAAACAGCCTGTTCGCTCAAACTTGCCACCATCCCAAAAATACTACCAGAACCGCTTAGCTCTCTTTACTTGGAACATAAGATTAAAAACTAACTCTTTTAATTAAACTCATTGTTAATTGTCCTTTGCATTATATTAATATCCTTTGCCCTATTCAAGCTTTAAATTTATCACAACCCTTTACCCTTGTTCGATTCCTCTCATTCAAAGTACCTTCGTTGTTTCATTATTACTATTCGCTTACGGGCTAGCAAGAGCCCGTGTCATGCATAAGGCAAGACAATCTAAAACGAACGAACGAACGAACCTCTTCTCTAGTTAGAAAGATAGATGATTAGAATGTGATATTAAGTAATGAGAAGAAGCAAATGAAAATTGATATCATATTATTAGTATAAGAAAACTTTTCGGGAGTTTCAAGATCAAACGAATAGATATTTGAACGAAACCTTCTGGGAAACACCTCATTTAAATATGGCGTTTCATTCTGATTAAATTTTCTCATTTTACTTCGTTTAGGTTTAGAGCAGAGGCCGAATTTAGTAAAGGGCAATTTTACCTCCGTATGTAGAACAATCACGGTGGGACTTTGGTCTCTCTCTCTCTCTCTCTCTCTCTCTCTCTCTCTCTCTCTCTCTCTCTCTCTCTCTCATTAAAGACAATGAATGCATGACTCCAGTAGAAAGAATTATAGGATAGAATCCACAATCCTTCACTATTAAAGATGATGATTACGAATACATTTTGTTGTTGTGTATATATATATATGTATATATATATATATATATATATAATATATATATATATATATATATATATAATATATATATATATATATATATATATATATATATATATATATATATGTGTGTGTGTGTGTAAAGTTATACACATCACTATCATGGAATTATCCTATCCTGCACCTGATCCCGTATATGGTTTTCCAAAAGTTGAACGTTTCATTTTTACAATTACGAGAATTCTTACTTCAAACTATAGATAACAATTTTACAAAGGAAGAAGAAATAGGATATTTTGATTCGAGACAAGAAGTCATGTGACAGTCGTTCGTGATGATCTCTCTCTCTCTCTCTCTCTCTCTCTCTCTCTCTCTCTCTCTCTCTCTCTCCAATTATTGTTTGTAGACGTATTTCCATTATTTGGTATTTCTTAATAAATATGAACCCATTTGGACAACTCAGAGATCGACATGAAGTAAAAATTCGAGAGGAGAGAGAGAGAGAGGAGAGAGAGAGAGAGAGAGAGAGAGAGAGAGAGAGAGAGAGAGTTGAAGAATAGGTGTTGGAGGAAGACTGTGGGAGATCTAGTTTTGAAATTGTGATGTAAATTGTAGGAGTGTTGGAGGACTGGGCGAGACTGACGAAAGATTGGTGGAGATTGACTGTTGGAGGTAGGTTGTATGAGAACTTTGCTAGAATGTTGGAGGAATAATATTAGGTCAAATTATGTTGAAAATTGTTGGAGAAAGGTTAATATAGGTCTAATGAAACTGAGATTAGTAGAATTACTCGTAAAATGGCTCTGATGAAAAACTCTGTTTCCCATTTTATTCTATTTTGTAGATTGAACTTATTCCATTATTAATACTTTCGATTTTCGAGCAGAGGCCGATGGGGAAAGCTACCTTACGCCATAATGAAGATAGGAAAGTTAATTACATGGTCTTTGGTCTATTGTATAGCTTAAACTCTCTCTCTCTCTCTCTCTCTCTCTCTCTCTCTCTCTCTCTCTCTCTTAGATTTGCGTCTCTATATCCATGCACGACCACACTCAATTACGTTTTATATATACTCATAGGCAATGGATATTGGCATTATAAAACAAAGGAATAAGAGGAAAAGAGATATCAAATTGGAGAGAGAGAGAGAGAGAGAGAGAGAGAGAGAGAGAGAGAGAGAGAGAGAGAGAGAGATCCCATATACCCTATAATGCTAAAGCGTAGTTTTTTTTTGTTAGTCTCACTTGTTGCCAAATGTAAATGGAACGTCTAATGCAATATCAATATTGTTAAGGGAAATAATGTAGTTAGGGTGAAATTTGTAACGTTGCTCATCTGTCACTCAAATCATTTATTTTTTGAAATATCAAATAGTTTTATATTGTTTATAATGTGTCATTTATTGTTATTTTCATTTATTATCTATATTATTTTCATCTTTATTATGAAATGCAACGGACCGTAGATGTTAGTCCTATCCCATTTCACTAGACTAACTGTAAGAAAAATTAATTATCTTCTCAGGTAATTAAGCCAAAATTATTCAAACAATAGAGAAAACCTACATAGAAAACAATGGCGTAGGCCTAGTTTTATGTATCAAATTCATTTTTTGGGCTCAAGCCATGGCGTCCTGATGGAAGGTTCCTTTTTGGTAGCTTCCTTGGGTATAAGACTACTAAGATATTCCCAGAGAATTTAACCACAGGTTATCACAGAATTCTAACTTCTGGAGCGAGTATCTCAAAGGTTTCCCTTTAAGACATCGTAATTTCAACAGGGGACGCATGTCTAAACGCGCCACATAGCTATCTTCACCCCGAACAGAGTTAATGCTTCGGTGTGTAAGAGTAGAGAATAGCTGGGAGCCGTTCCACAGCTAATCTCACTCGTGGCTACTACTGATACTCGAGACGTAAACAAACGGACGCCATTGCTCTAATGACGTCACGCCCGTCTTCATCCTTTGTTTAGTAGCTGCCCTACTTAGACTAATTTTCCCTGTGTTAACTTTATCGTTTTGCATCTTCGCTATGTCGTTACCTTCAGCCTCGCCTTCTTCTGGAAAGTTGAGTACAAGGTTCCAGTATTGTTTAATTAAGCTCTGGACGTAAAGTAAATATTACTTTTCGAGATAATTGCTGTTTTGTGACAGAGCTGTGCCTCTACCGGACCCGCCATTTTATGGCGTCGTTGTTGTTATGCATGTCTTAATTAGTTAGCCACAACAACGTTTCCGGCCTTATATACTAATCGATTACATTAGTTTATTTAGTCTTCATAGCTAGGAACTTTTATATCGTGTTTAGACGCTTTTTATCGGTCATCGATTGACCTCATACCAGTCGGCTACTATAGCCCCCAGGCCAGGAGCCTACATACAAGTGTTCATGCATGATTCATTAGTGATCCTAGACTAAGTTATGAAGATAGTGGCATTATTTTACAATACTTTTGACAGTGATGCAAATGTTTTCGCCTTCAGGGACCATATAGGGGATAGGCTAGTCAGTGACTCTTTCTAGCCTAACCTAATGATAGGACCCCTATATGCTTCCTTCATCCCCTGCCTTGGGATTCCCTCTATTTAGCCTTGATTCCTTTTCTGAGTAAAGGGATTAATTGTCTAATAGAGTATATATCGCCTCTCTGTCCTCCCTAAAGGAATGAACCCCCTTTAGGGTTGCGTCCGAGAGTGAGGTTAGGCTAGCCCTACCTCTATGGCTAGGATAGTCTACGACTTTCCTGCGATAGCGATATGTCTTCTTCCTCTCCTAGTTCAGGACTCTTAGCCCTGCTCTAGGTTAGGTTAGGAAGGTGTCTCTGTTCCATGCTGAAACTGTACTCTTGCACAGTTTTAGCTGATCGGCCTGATCTTAGGTTAGGGAGTGTCCTCCCTTTTCCTTAGTGGCCGCTCTGGTACAGAAACCCTCCCTGGGAAGACTTCTCTCTTCTCCCTCCCCACCTATCTCTTGTATAGCCTAGCCTATGCTTAGGTTAGTTTATACCCATCTGTCCCCTGTCCTACAACTCCTCCTTAGGGTGGAATAGTAGGGCTACCCGAGCTTCCTTGTGCAGTCCGCTCTGGTACATATACCTTCATAGTGTCCTATAAGGTTAGTTACTAGTTTAGTTCTGCATATGGGAGTTCCCCCCCCCCCCTTTTGGGTGTTCCCTAGCCCTCCCTTGGGCTACCTTGCTCCCGGTCCCTAGTGACCCCTGCTTATGGATGTTAGAGCCTGCCTCTATCATGGGTACACCCTCTCAGGGAGGGGAAGGGATGCCTGGAATCCTGATGGTACTTCCTACATCCCTTCCCCCCTCCCCCTCCTGTCTCTCTCACTATCCGGGTGCCGGTCTCTTGCCGCCTCTACTGTCGGCAATACCTGCCTCCTACTTGGTGACTCTTCCTAACCTTGCCGCCAGCCCCCCGTGTACCGAGGGACCGCCGGCTGCCGCCGGCTACTACCGGCGGCTCTCCTCCTCCTAGCTTGTCGTCCGCTTGCGGTCGGCCGCCGGAGTGCCGGCAGATACTGCCGGCAACCCGATACAGCCTTAACCATCCTTATCCTAGTCACCAATCTGGCATCCTCCGACTGCCGGAGCCGCCGCTCCCTGCCGGCGTGCCGCCGTTGTGCCGGCGGCCGCCATCCTGGTATTTGACTGACTTTGAACATTGTCTGTCCTAATGCCAGAATCTATGCTGGAGCGAGCTCCGGCATGCCGGCGGATTGCCGGATGCCCCGGAGGCGTCAAGAATACTTGCACCCCCTTCCTGTAGCTATCATAGACAATGATAGTCCTATATCGCAAACAGATAAGCTGTTTCCGCTATTAAGGTCAGTACCTAGTACTGCTCTATTAGTGATCATGCTGTCTCTTTGCATTCTTCTAATTCCAGCATGCTATGTGCATCTTAGCACGGCTGGTTGCCAGAAGTAGTTACCTTTTTAAATGAGGCCTTCTGGCCCTTAACTGGGAACCGAATGAATTCGGTCCCAATCTTGTCCTTGGATTTTCCATGGAATTCCAAAATACTTGGAGTTCTAAGGAATTATATCCGGTGCCCTCGGTCACTCGGATTATCCAGGGACTATGCTTATGGTAACCGGCCGGGCGAGATGCATGGAGCATGTTCTCCTTTACTATTTTCATTCTCTATGCATCACACCTTCATTAAGTTAAAATTAATAATTAATATTAACTTAGTTTAAGAGCCATTCTTATGACTCCCCCATACTCATTTTCTCTTTCTTCCACAGGAGGAGCAGATGAAGTGTGATTTCGCCTTCTGCGCTGTGAAACGCCCGCAGTTTTACGGGCATACGGCTTGCAGGACTCACGCCCCTTGTGCAGACAAGAAAGGGGATTTGAAGTTTTGGAATCCACTGGATTGTACGGTCTGTCAGGCTCACCTAGTTGAGGCCTTCCATAATCCTCCCTCAGCGGAGATTAGAGACATTTCTCGTGAAAAGCTGCGCAAGTGGGTGCGTGGCTTCCAGAAAAATGCTACCGGACCGTACCTGGCCACCGAAGAACTGAGGTCACTATTGTTCCCTAAGGCCTCCCCTGACTCAGTGGTACCCAAAGACGTGATCCCCACTCTCCAAATTACGGTGGAACCTGATGTAGTCATGGCTCAGTCCATGCACGAGTGTCGTTTGGATTCCGAAGATGACGAACAGATTTCGGATGTCTCGGAAGACACGGAGAAAACGCTTATGGCTCAAGGAGCCGAAGATGACGAAGACAAGGTGGAATACACCGAGTCGGAGCAAGAGGTCGCTCCCCCGTCCATCCCCCCTCCTACTCCTACACCGACGGAAATGTCTATTCCGTCTACCTCCTCGACTCCGGATCCTTCTTCTTCCACTCAAGAATTGATCCGACTGATTAGAGCCGTCATGGACGACAGGCTGAAGGAGAACCAGGAGTCCATCAGGTCGATGATAGGATCCAGAGAGCCGAAGAAGATTTCGGTCAAGGATCTCCCCGCTTGCTCTCATGCCAACCCGTGGAGGTATACAGAGCATATGGTTATTGCGACCGGCAGGATCTTTGT
Organism: Palaemon carinicauda; assembly: GCF_036898095.1. Lineage (NCBI taxonomy): Eukaryota > Metazoa > Arthropoda > Malacostraca > Decapoda > Palaemonidae > Palaemon > Palaemon carinicauda. The sequence goes on from NC_090767.1 coordinate 27,724,794, forward strand.
CAGTGATAAGATCGGCACGGTCCCTTTGGAAGATGTGGAGTTCTTCCCAAGCTTTGAGGCCTACCCGGACTGTTACGTCCGGCTTCGTTCCGAACCTGCCTCGAAGGAAGAGACCGAACCTAAGGAAGAGATAGTGTTCGATCTCGCAAAGGCCCAGGCTATGCTAGCCTCCGCATTCAAGAGTAGAGGCTTTACCTGCTCTAAGCTTCCGGCATTGAGCAAGAAGCACCCTACTTACGTTGCACCTGAAACTGCGGTTCTTCCATTCTTGGAAAAGGCCTTAGCTGCATGCCTTAAAGCGGCGGACGAAGGGAAACCCTGCCCTGCACTGGAGGAGTGCAGACCCTTCTCCATCGTGACCCCCCCTGACGCTCGACACTGGAAAGATGTCCAACATACTTTCGTCGTGGGAAAGCTCGATCCTGACGTCGCCGGACGTCAGTTTAATGAAGACCTCCCTAAGCTCAACGATCACCTCCTTCGTCGGGAACAAGACACGAAGGAGAGGCTTGCGGCATCTCTTTCTAATCAAGTCCAACTTGAAGTTATGGCCTGTGACACTAGAGTACCAGACCACTACATGGTACTCTCCAAATCCCACTTACTGACTGTAATGAAGGACTTGTACCACTTCATAAAGGCTCGAAGAGCCTGTCGTGAATTCGTGTTCGCCGGTGCCACCGTGAAACACGAACCCCGGAGGCTGATTTCCTCCAACATCTGGGGAAAGCACCTTTTTCCTTCTGACCTTGTGAAGGAAATCACTGACAGAGCCGCCACGGAGAATAGGAACCTTCTCCACAAGTGGGGCATGTCCAGGAAAAGGAAACCCTCTCAGGACGACGGACCTCAGCCTAAGAGGAAACCCCAAAAGTCAAAACCCCAGCAACGTCAGCAAAGACGTCAGTTTCCGGGACCCGCTACCTCCCAAGTGGTTGCCCAACCACAACAGACCTTTCAATTGGTCCCCCAACCGGTGTTGTCACAGTCACTGGTCTTCACCCCTGCCTTTGAGCAACAATCAACTACCTTTCATGCCAAAGGTAGAGGCTCATTCAGGGGTGCAAGCAGAGACGTATCTCGCCGTCCCTCCAGAGGTAGAGGAGGAAAGGGAGCTAGCGGCCGAGGCAGCAAGTCCTCGGGACACCAGAAGCAATGAAGTGCTTCCGGTGGGAGGAAGACTCCGCCAATTCCAGGATCGTTGGACCTTCGATCCCTGGGCACACAGCATCGTCAAGAAGGGTCTAGGCTGGAGTTGGACTCAACCACCCCCAATCTTCCAGCAATTCTTCCAACAATCAACCCCCCTTCTGGAAGAATATGTTCTAGACCTCTTGGACAAGAAGGTGATAAGGAAGGTAAAGTCCACCAGGTTCCAAGGGAGACTGTTTTGCGTTCCCAAGAAGGACTCAGACAAACTCAGAGTCATTCTGGACTTATCCCCCCTCAACAAGTTCATAGCGAACAACAAATTCAAGATGCTGACGCTTCAACAAATAAGGACCCTTCTGCCTCAAGGTTCCTATACGGTCTCTATAGACCTGGCGGATGCCTACTGGCACGTTCCAATGAACCATCACGCTTCCTCCTACCTAGGATTTCGACTCCAAAGGAAAAGCTACGCCTTCCGGGCCATGCCCTTCGGCCTCAACGTGGCCCCTCGGATCTTCACAAAACTGGCGGATGCCATAGTACAACAACTCCGCCTAAGAAACGTCCAGGTGATGGCCTACCTCGACGACTGGCTAGTCTGGGCTCCATCGCCCGAAGAGTGTGCAAAGTCTTGCAACGAAGTTACCCAGTACCTAGAACACCTGGGATTCAAGATCAACGAGAAAAAATCTCGCCTCTCTCCAGCTCAGAAGTTTCAGTGGTTGGGAATCCACTGGAATCTTCAGTCACACCGCCTTTCCATCCCCCAGAAGAAAAGGAAGGAAATAGCAGGGTCTGTCAAGAGACTACTGAAATCCAAACGCATTTCAAGACGACAGCAGGAACGAGTTCTAGGCTCTCTACAATTCGCCTCAGTGACAAACCCAGTGCTTCGTGCACAGCTAAAGGATGCCGCGGGAGTATGGAGACGCTCGGCATCCATCGCTCGAAGAGACCTCAAGAGACGGCTTCCAAACAGACTGCGACGCCTCCTAAAGCCGTGGTCAGAAGAAAAGGCCCTGAAAAGGTCCATTCCTCTCCAACACCCTCCTCCATCACTCAACATCCACACGGATGCCTCACTGGAAGGTTGGGGAGGTCACTCCCACCAAAAACAGGTTCAAGGTACCTGGTCTCCACTATTCAAGACGTTCCACATAAACATCTTGGAGGCCATGGCGGTCCTTCTAACACTGAAGAAGTTATCCCCGCCGCCCTCGATCCACATCCGTCTAACCCTAGACAACTCGGTGGTAGTTCGTTGTCTCAATCGCCAAGGCTCAAGATCGCCCCAGATAAATCAGGTGCTTCTCCCAATCTTCCGTCTGGCAGAGAAGAAGAAGTGGCACCTGTCTGCAGTTCACCTACAAGGATTCCGCAACGTGACAGCGGATGCTCTATCTCGGACAAACCCGATAGAGTCAGAATGGTCTCTAGACGCAAGATCGTTCTCCTTCATCTCTCTCCAAGTCCCAGAACTTCAGATAGATCTCTTCGCAACGAGCAACAACAATCAACTTCCTCTGTACGTAGCCCCGTACGAGGACCCCAAAGCAGAAGCAGTGGATGCCATGTCACTGGACTGGAACAGATGGTCCAAGATCTATCTGTTCCCTCCCACCAACCTTCTGTTGAAAGTCCTCTCCAAACTGAGAACCTTCAAAGGGACAGCGGCCCTAGTGGCTCCCAAGTGGCCCCGGAGCAACTGGTACCCCCTGGTCCTGGAGCTGCAGCCCAAGCTGATCCCTCTCCCGGGCCCAGTTCTCTCTCAACAAGTACAGAAGTCGACTGTCTTCGCTTCATCATCGAAAATCAAGGACCTTCATCTCATGATTTTCTCTCCCTTGCCGCAAAGAAGAGGTTTGGGATCTCGAAGAAAAGTCTAGACTTCCTAGAGGAATACAAGACCGAATCCACGAGACGCCAATATGAATCATCCTGGAGGAAATGGGTCTCCTTCGTCAAGACAAAAAATCCTAAAGAAATCACGATTGATTTCTGTATGTCCTTCTTTATTCACCTTCATGGACAAGGATTAGCAGCCAATACGATTTCAACCTGCAAATCGGCCTTGACTAGACCAATTCTATATGCTTTCCAAATTGATCTGTCCAACGACATCTTCAACAAACTACCAAAAGCATGTGCTCGCCTACGTCCAGCACCCCCACCGAAACCGATCTCCTGGTCACTAGACAAGGTACTCCATTTCGCCTCCAACTTGGTCAACGATTCATGCCCCCTCAAGGATCTGACTCAGAAAGTTATATTCTTATTTGCTCTCGCTTCGGGAGCTCGAGTCAGCGAAATAGTGGCATTATCAAGAGAAGAAGGACACATCCTGTTTACCGATTCAGGAGAAGTGACCCTCTCCCCTGATCCGACGTTTCTCGCTAAAAATGAATTACCCACCAAAAGATGGGGCCTTTGGAGAATATGCCCCCTGAAGGAGGATGTCTCTCTATGTCCAGTAGAGAGCCTCAAGGTCTATCTTCGCAGAACTTCGAACTTTGGTGGAGGCCAACTCTTCAAAGGAGAAACATCGGGCAGCGACCTGTCACTGAAACAATTAAGAGCGAAAATCACCTACTTCATTCGCAGAGCGGATCCGAACAGTACACCCGCTGGTCATGATCCTAGAAAAGTGGCATCTTCTCTGAATTTCTTTCAGAGCATGGACTTTGAAAGCCTTAAAAACTTCACGGGCTGGAAGTCCTCGCGAGTTTTCTTTAAACACTATGCGAAACAAGTGCACGAAGTCAAACATTTTGTGGTAGCCGCAGGTAGTGTTATGAAACCTGCACCTAACTCTGCGTAGAACAGTGAGTTACTTGGGACTCTAACTCTTCGGGTGCCTATGTTGACCCTCGAGCGATTCATAGTGATGTCGAAAAACACTTAGTGCTTTTATAACTGTTCTTATCCCAGGTGAAATGTCATAGTGTCACACAAGTGCCGCATGCCTTGAGCATGATGTGTTTTATTTAAAGACTTGCGTTCCTCGAGAACGAGTACCCACTAATACCCTGAAATTCCTTTTCAGATTCAATAGCAAGCCTTTATTTCTATGTACATTATTATTACTGTAAATGAACTTACTTTTGCTGTAAATTATTTAATTTCCGCATTGTGAAATAAAATTTCTATTTTATTACTTGTGCGTCTCTATCAGCTCCTACTTACTATGAAATACATACCTGTCATAGTTTTATTTATTCCTCCTTTCTTATGGTTATGAAGAATTTAAGATGTTTAATCCTAAATTATATTCACCCTGACTAAGTAAGGTTCCTACACGAATACTTACTTCTGATAACCAAGAGATGAACTCTACACAGTGTCCAACCACCACTGGTCTAATTTCAGAATGTTCCTATACAAATACCAAACATTCCGCTTCATCTCTAAGTTCTTCAAGTCCTCTCTCAGGATGAATAGCCCTTCAATACCACTTTGACGTCGGCATAGCCCATGGGAACTTCACTGCCAAGGGGGGCAGGATACTTCGTCCCTATGGTTCTTTATCTAAGATTACTTTGCTGTTTTGTCAATGCCTAGGCACTTAATACTGGGGGAAAATCTACCACGATACATTGATTCTCTGGTACTCTTCCATCAGGACGCCATGGCTTGAGCCCAAAAAACGGATTTTGAGCGAAGCGAAAAATCTATTTTTGGGTGAGATAGCCATGGCGTCCTGATGGACCCTCCCTACTACTTCGTCCAGTTTTGTTCCCACCCTGTGCTACTGTATCATGGTGATGGGCAGCAACTGGCTTCAGGATGAAGACGGGCGTGACGTCATTAGAGCAATGGCGTCCGTTTGTTTACGTCTCGAGTATCAGTAGTAGCCACGAGTGAGATTAGCTGTGGAACGGCTCCCAGCTATTCTCTACTCTTACACACCGAAGCATTAACTCTGTTCGGGGTGAAGATAGCTATGTGGCGCGTTTAGACATGCGTCCCCTGTTGAAATTACGATGTCTTAAAGGGAAACCTTTGAGATACTCGCTCCAGAAGTTAGAATTCTGTGATAACCTGTGGTTAAATTCTCTGGGAATATCTTAGTAGTCTTATACCCAAGGAAGCTACCAAAAAGGAACCTTCCATCAGGACGCCATGGCTATCTCACCCAAAAATAGATTTTTCGCTTCGCTCAAAATCCGTTCATTTTATCCTAATCGGGAGAAGACGTATCTCGTGTTAGAATGTCTTTAATTCTAACTTCGACTTCGCATAAGTAGTTATCATTGTAAAGGCTTTACGGTTTTAGGCATGAAATAGGCATCTGCAACTCATGTCACATAGGCCTACACTAAAAGAAAAGACATTCCCCAAATAAAGTTATGATTAACAGAATTGAATCCAAATTTATATATATATATATATATATATATATATATATATATATATATATATATCCACGAACAAACAATTTTCAAATCCTGCTAATTGGCGCCAAAATCTTTCCTGAAACCTCCAACTCTTTCAAAAGGGCAAAGTAATATAAAACTATCGCTCAATTCAGAAGAAAATATCTTGTTTCATTGGGCGAAATAATATGAAAATGTCGTTCAACTCAACGCAGTGCCGGTAGGCCCTGCTGCTTCCTCCAGTCACCTTGGATGACCGCGGAGGTAGCCGCAGTAGGAGATTCAGCATTATGAAGTTTGATCTGTGGTGGATATAAGGGGAGGGTGGGCTGTGGCACCTCTAGCAGTACAAGCCGAACTCGGTTGAGTCCCTCATCAGGCTGGGAGGAACGTAGAGAGGAGAGGTCCCCCACCCTTTTTTTTCCTATTTGTTCGATGTCGGTTACCCCCAAAAATTAACGGAAGTGCCCTTGGTATATATATATATATATATATATATATATATATATATATATATATATATATATATATATATATATATATATATATATATATATATATATATATATATATATAAAACAAATCTAGCCGTGTGTGTGTATAACTTTTCTGAGTGGGAATACCTTAATATTGTGAAATGGTTTGTGTGTCACCATGATCAACAAAGCTGCACTAGTCAGAGCCACTCACACTAGGTCGGTTTGGCGTGTGTGATCAGACGAAAATCTCCCACCATCACCTATCCACAGTGGCTAGCGTTATGACCAAAACTGGCCATAAGAATATGTCTGAGGCATATTTCATGCAGTATACTAGAAACGACTACATTTGTTTTTGTTGTTGCTGTATTATATCTATTTATATCTATCTATCTATACATTGTAATAAATCATAGTGTCTGCAAATCTCGTATTTAGCATTATTTCGTGCACCTTCTAGAAATTAAATTTATATTTATGCTGCAAAGTCTCGGTTTAGAAGAAATAGCATTTTTGGTACTCCATGAAACTCTGTCAGTGGAACTAACCGGAGCATCTCTCTCTCTCTCTCTCTCTCTCTCTCTCTCTCTCTCTCTCTCTCTCTCTCTCTCTGGTGTATTAAGACAATTTCTTTTCCGATGCAATATATAATGTATTTGTAATTTATATTCGAGTAAAAATTCCAATATATGTCTGACAATTTTATAAAAATCTCATATCATGTCAAAGAGACGTTATATACGTAGTTGATTTGGCAGTGTTGCCATTTGCCTTTTTAACAGGAGTTTGGCCAGGTTTCATCACCACGCTGGCCAACTGCCGATTGTTGATGGTGGGAGACTTATCTGATAGCTTACAACAAACCAATAGTAGCCTAGTGTGGGTGTCCCTGACTATAACAGATTTGCTGATCATGATACAAAAAACCCTCTAACCACGTTAAGAGAGAGAGAGAGAGAGAGAGAGAGAGAGAGAGAGAGAGAGAGAGAGAGAGAGAGAGAGAGAGAATAAATGTATAGACATGGTTGAAAGGAAAAGAATGAAATAAAGTATATCTTAAGTAGAACTTAGAATGGCTTTACTAGTAAGAGAATTAGATGAGGAAAGTGTGATGTAAAGTGATAAGAAGCAAATACGAATAAATATAATTTAACAAAAGAGAAAAAGTTGGAGGGACCAAATATAGTCTAGGTCGGCGGGAAGTGAGCAGTGGCATGGGTCTGTTGTTGAGGTATTGGGGGGGGGGGGGGCTCCTGTTGTGTGTGTGTGTGTGTGTATGTGTGTGTGTGTGTGTGTGTGTCATTCTCTAGGAGGGAGTGGGGCGGAGGTCGGAGTTGTAGTTTGAGCCGATGACGGTTGATGGTGTTTCAATTTCAGCGGTCAATCTGTACTTTTTTTGATGAGTGTGTGAATGCCCTGTTTTATTGGGATACCAATTATTATACATTACACCTTTAACTTGTAATAGGTTTTAAAAAGCTATATTAAGTGTAGGCCAACGTTTTGTGTGTGTGTGTGTGTGTGTCTGTTTGTGTGTGTAGGCCATTTCAAATTTCTAAGGCTGTCCGGCAAATCCTCTAGGTTTTTACATTGACATTAGATGTATTGAATGTGAACTTTCAGCTATGTGGCACTGCACATTATGATCAACTGAACTAGGTTAGACCAGGGATGCCGGATTCTCCACACTAGGCAACTCCACAGCACTGATTCAAGAATCAGTGTTTCAGTGAGTCGGCAACATCAAGCGCTGAACTCCATTGAGTTTCCTACTGTAGTCCCATAACATCCAGACTTTCATAGACTTTACAATGATTGTCATTTTTATATAGATATCACGAGGAAAATAAATAATAAAACACTCATATTAATTATTTTTTACTTTTTATTACATTTTAATCGACATACATCATCTCTTTACAAAGTGTGGAATTTATTAACACTGAATTTCCACATTCCGCACTTGCTCAAGATGTGGAGCAGATTAGCCGTATCGATGACGTCAATTCCACGTTTCGGCAGCCCTGATTATGAGATCAACTGAACTAGGTTAGAGCCATTTGTACAAACCTGTTCACACACACACACACACACATACAAATTTCAGGTTCAAACAAGGTGTTGAACTCATTTCATTCATATGAGACTCATTATTCCTCTTAACTAAAAAATGTTAAGTATATGTGTTACACCTATTCAAGTACACAGTTATTGAAGTGATATTATTATTATTATTATTATTATTATAAACTGATTAAATCCATAGGGGCTTCATTGACTAGATACATCAAAAGATATCCAGTTCCTTGTGATGCGCAGTGCCTATCTAACTAATATCCTACGCCTATCGACGCAAAGGGCCTCGGTTGGATTTCACCAGCCGTCTCTGTCTTGAGCTTTTAAATCAATGCTTACCCGTTCCTCATCTTCTTCATGCTTAATAGTCCTCAGTCATGTAGGCCTGGGTCTTCCAACTCTTCTGGTGCTTTGTGGAGCCCAGCTGAACGTATGGTGATTAGTTAACTATATGGCTGAGGACAATGAAGCTTGAAACGGGAAGTAGGAGACGATGAATGGAGAAGTATTGATTCGAAATATCAACATAAAGACCACTGCCAAAACATAACCGAGGCCCTTTGCGTCAATAGTCCTAGGAGGAGATGATGATGGTGATAGTTATTGTTGATATAAATGAAAAGATCTCAAATGATTATGGTTCGAGTTTTTTAATATCTCAAATTAACATGTTATTCCCGAAGCACTCAAATTGGGAGACCCTTTACGATCTTCCTCCAAGTTGAACGATATTTTCATAATATTTCACCCAATGAAAAAAGGAATTTTTCTCTGAAATGAGCGATAGTTTCATATTGCTTCGCCCTTTTGAAAGTTTGAAAGAGTTGGAGGTTCTGGGAAAGATTTTGGCGCCCAATTGCAGGATTTAAAAATTGTTTGTTAGTGATATATATATATATATATATATATATATATATATATATATATATATATATATATATATATATATATATATATATATATATATATATATATGTGTGTGTGTGTGTGTGTGTGTGTGTGTGTGTATTTGGATTTAATTCTGTTAATCATAATTTTATTTGAGAAATTTATACTTTGTTTTAGTGTAGGACTAAGTGACGTGATTTACAGATGCTTATTCTATTCTTAAAACCGTAAAACCTTTACAATGATAACTGCTTATGCGAAGTCGAAGTTAGAATTAAAGTCATTCGAACACCAAATACGTCTATTTCTCGATTAGGATAAAAGTGAATGAATTTGATACCTAAAACTAGGCCTACGCCATTGTTTTCTATGTAGGTTTTCTCTATTGTTTGAATAATTTTGGCTTAATTACCTGAGAAGATAATTAATTTTTCTTATAGTTAGTCTAGTGAAATGGGATAGGAGAGAGACAGGGCTGTTGGGATGGGATAGTAGTAACATCTAGGGTCCGTTGCAAGGAGTATCTTGGTATGGTAAATGTGTGTGTGTGCGTGCGTGTGTTTGTGCAACCATAATCTCATTCTTGATCATTCTGTGACTGGTCTTCAAATCTATTCAAAATCTTCTATTCAAAATTTTACTATAAACCTTCCATGGTATACTTACAGTCCCCTATGTGTATCAACTTTATATAACGGAACAAATGTTATTCGCAGCTATTTCCTTACAACCGTTTCCCCATCCAAACAAACCTTATTATGTTAGTCGCTCAATCACATTGCAATCATGTCAATTTCTGGTGTCTTTCCTTTCTTCAACCTCTTAATTGTTTTATTTTTGTTTTTACATCTTTAATTTCCACAAGAATTCCTAGGCTCACTCTATTTGAGTCTCCGTTACTGAGATTCTCTTTTCTTACATACTGCCCTCAATAAATATTCAGAATACTAATTCCATCGACTACATTCACGTTGAATAGCATCTCTCCATAGACATACTTTTATTTAGAATTAATGTATGTCATCAAATTCAGGCTCTCTAATGCCTGGAGTGTGTCAGTAAACCTTTGAGCTTGATAATATGTACATTAACTTTCTCTGTATTGAAGGCAACGTTTCATTCCCTTGGAATCCATATGCACCATTCCCCTTCTGTTATTGTTATTGAACATTATTTGTCTGTTCATTTAATCTTGTCAACCCTTTGATTTTGTCTTATATCTTGCAACTGAATTTCATATAATACCATTTTCCAATTCATTATGTCTCCTAATTTTACCCCTGACTTTTATTTTCTTCAATATCCCCTATTATTCCTACAAACATTTCTTTCTGCGAATGTGACCTCATAATGGAAATCTAAAAACTCTTTTACCTCCCCCAGGATATTTATTAATATATAATATTTCCTGTTTAGAATTGAATTGATTTGATTTTGACCAGCCATCTGAAGCTTACGTATTAGAACCAAACAACCTGAAAGTGTCGTCTTCAAAGGGTACACAAATCATTCTTTGGCAAAATCCATTGTCAAGATTAGTTGTAGGATTCACTGGTCAAAAGTTGGTCCTTAATGACTTCACCATGCTAAGTAATCTGGAAATAATTATAATTACATAAAGTATTAATTACCTGTTCATCATTGACTGTTTATCTTATTTTTGTTTTTCTTCAAATCTGACTAAAATGAGGCCATTAATAAGGCCACCTCATCCTGGATCCCATGTTCTGTATAAAGACGATGTATCTGTTTTGCTTCTTTGTGAATTGGGTCCACATCAATGAGACACAAGTCATTGCTCCAACCAAGTTTTCAATTTTTCATTTAATGCGTATCACGTGTTCACACGTAATTTTACACACGCGCGCATGCGCGCGCGCACACACACACACACACACACACACATATATATATATATATATATATATATATATATATATATATATATATATATATATATACATATATATATATATATATATATATATATATATATATATATATATATATATATATATATATATATATATATATGCTTGTATCCTCACCCTTAGTAAGCGTTGCCAAAAATAAATCCATGTCATTAGATTAACTTCAGGATCATTCCTTCAAGACATTGTTAGATTACTTTTTCCGGAAATTTAGATTTGGTTCAAATTATTTTATGTTGAGCAGGCTGAGTTAATGTTGTTTCATAGATGCTAACCTGACCAAAGATACTTGATCAAAAGGTATAAGAATACAGTGGGTTGAAGGACAGATAGAGCAATACAAATACAGCTGTAGTAGAAATGATGAACGTTCCCATTTCGAAAGACTCTCCAACTCTTCATTGGAACCTCCTATGACTTTACGTGTCAAACTTCTTGAGTGTGTAAATAGGGTCATCCAAGTACTCATAAAACCTAACTTTTCTTGGTTGATTTCAGCGATTGGATTTGAGTGTCGAGTTACTCTGTGTCATTGTTGTCATGCAGATATTTTCCTTGGTATTAATTCGATTTATTTTTCATTATTACATGTCTTTACTATTTTATTAGTCACTACTCAATTTATTTCTTTGTGCTGGGCTACCTACCTTCCTTATTGAGCCACATGGCCAAGTATCATTCTGCTTTTCATCTAGAGTTGCATCTTGACTTACAATGATAATACGCAATGCGAATCAGCTTTTTTAATGACGATCCTCTTCAACCAAAAAATTGTACTCACATGATGTCCAAAATTATATTTAGTGTTTGCGTGTTCCCGCCCATGTTAGGCGCCTGAGAAGCATATAACCATTTGAAATAAAATGAGTTAGAATTCAACGGGTAGTATACGTAAGGAAATGATGACAAATGCGGGCGCATTTGTAACGTAGGGAAATTGATGGCATTGAGAAGAACAACTAAAAAAGCAAATGGATGTGTTCTTCATGTGTCTTCCTTTTTAACGGGTTTGACAGAAGAGACAATTTATTTTTTGATTAAATGAAAAAATATAGTTGGGAAGGAAGACAAAAAGAGAAAACTAAATGCAGTTCAGTTGCAACTTGAAGATATCAACTAGAAGAGTTAGTTATAATGAAATCGGAGCACAGGACTTGACACAGGCATCGCTCTATTTTGTTGTTGGTGAAAAACTTTTATCATAGAAATAAATAGAGAAATTTCCAGTTGTGGTTTACATACATCATTAACTATATGTAGCATACTGCCAGTTAGATAAAAACTTATAGTAATAGATATAAACATTAGAAAAAAAAGCCACGCTGTTTGCCGGCATTTTCTTCTTCAATTAATGGATAGTTTTTAATTTTTATGCAATACAACTATAGTTTTTACAAATTGTTATTTAAAAACGAAATAATCAAAAGATTATATTGGGAGAAGTGTTTCACTAAACACGCGATGTTCGATTACTTAATAGTATAAATTGTATTAGGCTGTTTAAAAATAGATTAGTGTCGTCATTTTATAAGAAAAAAAACCATAGACTATATTTCATTTCCTATATTTTCTACGGAGGTGATATGATAGATCTACCTGATTTAATGTTGTGTTATTTTACTCAAAGAAAAGATGAGGCAAGATTGCTACCAAATTTCCATATCAAATAAGATTAAATTGTAATGAAATCCCTACTGCCATACTATAGTTTAAGCCACTAGAGAGTTGATCTCCTTGACACTAAACCCTAAACCATGATTTAGCTTCTGGGGTTTGCGAATTAAATTCGTCCCTTCTGATGCACTTTTATTCAATATCTTTAAACCACATTCAGTCTCTTTTTCATAATAATAAAAGGATTATTTCTCATCTTAACGTGGCGTCTCTTCTTTATTTATTTTTTTTTTTTGTGGGTTTTTATGAATTTTACATTTATAGCCTTGCGTTTCCATTATCTCCTTTAAAATATATCAGTTTTTGTCATACTATCTATTGCTAACTTGACATATTTTATACCAGTTTTTTCTAATATCTCAGAATGTACCGTTTACCTTTCGTAAATAATTTGGTAAGAACTAAGACTTGACGTTTGTAATTTCAAGTATATTTTTATGTGTTGGAATAAACTCATATTATAAAAAGAAGAGCAAATCTTGTAAAATTGTTAAAATAGAAATAGGAAATATACTGTTGCTGTTCTTTCATTTGATTGACAGAAGTAGAAAATAAAAACTAGTTGCCCTGTTCAGAATTGGAAAGACGGGAAAAAATGATGCCCCGGGTATGAAGCCAAAGGAAGAGGTTGGCTACGAGGCATAAATTTCTCTAACTGAGAATCTCCGAGGAACGTGGATGGACCCCAAACTAGAAATTAGAGTCCCAGAAAATATCGAACCACTGCTATGATTCTTCCTCTGGGCCATTTGGATTTTTGCAAGAAATTAAGAGAAAGTTGTAACCCTTGATTATGATTATCCAGGACTTTAACCAGTTACATCTCTGTGAGAATATTCAGCTTCTTTTATGAGACTGAAACCACACCAGGAAGTTCTTCGATAAATTCAGCTGGGGTTGATCTGCTATAACTTAGGGAATTTTGCGAGCATTGACGCATGAAGTTGATTACGTAAGTACTGTGGTGAGAATTTGTGAGATTTTAAAGCATATTTTGCATAAATATCGAATTTGATAATGTGTACTCTTATGCTGGTGCTTATAAATCTCTCTCGATTTTCTTAATTAACCCAGTAACTACTGCAGATTCCCATTTAAGGTTTGAATTTTACAGTTTTAGAATCCATCTTTTTTTAATGTTTCGGTCGAATGTTTCAGACATGTCAATTCATCACCACGCTGGCCGGTGCAGATTGGCGATGGTGGGATATTTTCTTCTGATATCTGACAGCAAACCAACCTAGTATGGGGCCTTGACTAGTACAGCTTTGCTTCTCATGGCGATACGCAAACCCTTTCACTACGGTAAGGTATCCCCACTCAGAAAGGATATATATATATATATATATATATATATATATATATATATATATATATATATATATATATATATATATATATATATATATATATATATATATATATATATATATATATATATATATATATATATATTATAAATTAATTAGTATACTATGGTAAATAGTCTTGTAGCTCCCTAGGTTTACTGGATATTACTTAGCAATTACTAAAAAAGTTTTTTGAAACAGGAATCAAATGATAATAATCTGTCATGAAACTATTTGAAAGTTTTTGTTTCGTCACATTCCCATGTGTCCCACGTCATTTTGATCAAACCATACGAGTCTTGCTTTTCCAACTAGGGTTGTAGCTTGGCTAGTAATAATAATAATGATTTATTGTGAGGCTTATCCATTACCGTTAGGAAGTGTCTTTGAATTGAGAGGCTTGAATAACTAGGAGAAATATTCATTGAATATAAAGATGCTTATAAACATACGCCCTTCAAGTGTAACGTTGGAGCCTTGCCTTTAGTTGCTCTCGTATTAAATTGATTACCTAGAAAAAATTAAGTATCATAATCAGCCTACGCCTTCATCCTAAAATTATTAGGAGTATACTCTCTCTCTCTCTCTCTCTCTCTCTCTCTCTCTCTCTCTCTCTCTCTCTCTCTCTCTCTCTGTTGTTAATTAAGAATATTGGATAAATTAGATTGATTTTGATTCTCTGTCCAGCATACGAATATTGCATCGTCACTGTTAACATAATTAATAATGCTGAGAGAGAGAGAGAGAGAGAGAGAGAGAGAGAGAGAGAGAGAGAGAGAGAGAGAGAGAGAGAGAGAGAGAGAGAGAGAACCAGTTGTAGTGAAGAAGAGTCTTCGTATGTCGGATATCCTCGTGGAGGACCCATCTTTTGCGGATAGTGTTGATGTCGGTGGCTGGTGTTAAGGGCTCTAGTGACCTTGCCTCATTTGGTCACTCATCTCCCTCCTCGAGGATGACATCGGGGACAGAAATAGTTACTAGAGATAAGAATAAGCATGAGGATCAACAGCAAAAACTCGCCTTCAATGCAAATAATCAATGAGAGCGAGGTCCACCCTTCTTGATGGCAGCTGGCCAGCAACATCAGCATCGCTGACAGCTAACTCCTTTGGCCAAGGGACAGACAACGCCTTTCATTTGCTCTTCTCCTGGCTGTTGTGCCGAGACTTTCTCCGGAAGCCCGGCCTTTCTTATGATATTCACCGTTTAGGCTCTGCTGCAGCTTAATCCTTGGCTGTCGGTAGAGTAGAAGGGATCCGTGATTTATTAATAGTATCAAAATTAATCTTTTTGAGACGTGGATGAAATTAGCTGTTTCTTCAAAAACGACTTTCTTATTTTTTAGAGGCTTATTAGACATTCTATACTACGTGCTTTTAATCGCAAGTATAGAAGTTTCAATAGTGTGCAATTTTTCTTCTCAGAGGTTTTAAAAGTACTCTTGCATAATATGATCTGGTTAGGAGTTTTTGACTTTGATCAAATCCCATACCATTATATAATAAAAAAGACTATTATCCATAAGTGAGGGCCATTAGCAGGCAGCCATTCAAGTCACCCGAAGTTTTAGTCTTCCTCCGCCAGGTTTCCTAAAATTTTTAACTTATTTTTCACTTTTTCTTGTTGTAGAATGTCATATTTATTGATAACTTGATTGCGGTGCGAGTTCCACAATCTTTATATTGCTTATTTTTCACCTCTTCAT
Source organism: Palaemon carinicauda (assembly GCF_036898095.1). Classification (NCBI taxonomy): domain Eukaryota; kingdom Metazoa; phylum Arthropoda; class Malacostraca; order Decapoda; family Palaemonidae; genus Palaemon; species Palaemon carinicauda. The sequence goes on from NC_090767.1 coordinate 27,740,421, forward strand.
TTTATGGACCATCCTAGGAATTACATAAGGATTTTAGTGTTATATGTAACTAAATTCTTCTCTCACGTCGCGTTTCTATCAATGAAACGGGGCTATAGGTTGTCATGGCATAACATAATTGCGACAGGTTTTTTTTTCTTCCCTGGTTTGTTTGTGTTGCGGATTCTCGCGAAAAGTCTGCCCAAAGTGGAGCCTGTGATGAGTAACAAGTGATAACATTTCTGTAGAGATTCTCTTTCTTGACAAGAGACCGTTTTGGGGGACAGTGGATTGTTCAGCCTTGTTTGAGGTTTACGGTGTCCGAACAAGCTTGTTTTGATCACATTTGAAAATGCTCACATACGGTGAAATTTTATTTGCAGTTATATAATGTAGTTTTCGATCATTCTGTTCATTTAGATGGAGTATATTTATCAATAAGTGTCATTCCAATAGTCACTGCTAGCCTTCTTATCCAAACTTGGACATTGGTCCTAAATACTGTGTTACCTTACATCGCTCATTCCTGCACGTTTCCATCAAACCAAGTCGATCTACCTAACCGCGCTTGCAAGACTCCTTGCTGCTGGGAGGATGAACATTGGTGACTGGTACGATACATGAACATACCGGGGTTTAAAGCAATGTCAAGCAGGGCAGCCGATCGGAACTATGTTGTACCCCAAAGACAAAGCAAGTCCTTCAAACGAAGGCAACCATGCTTGCCCCATACAATAAGGGAAAAAAGCACACTATTAGAGGAAAATTTGCCTCATATTGCTAAGATCACGAGTAGCCATGATTTCCTGACTTTTTTTTTTTTTTGCACCTATTTGAGATGAGAGAATTTATCCATTCCATTTAGATATGATTTAAGATGAATTTCCCAACGATATTCAGACTCTAGGGCCAAAGCCGTAGTATTAATTAGAAATGTATACTATCAAGACGATGTTGCCTTGACTAGGTTATCCTTGCCGTACTGGTCCCACTTACCGCATTTCTTTTTTGATATACAAAGGGAAGTTCTTTTAATTAACCACAAAGCTTAAAGGTTGTATATATGACTCTGTTTATCAGGCCATAGAAACTTAAGATATACTACTCTTTGATATTTTCATTTAAGAAAGAAATGTCAAATGGCGTAATAAATGATTTGAATACAGTAGGTTAAGGGAGTAAGAAATCAGGAATAGCTGACTCTGTTTCTGAACTCTAGACGGATATCCTGACATTATGTCACCCAGCGCTCTG